>NW_025728400.1:0-300000 GCF_021461385.2 Schistocerca piceifrons
AAGACTGACTCTTCTTACTGACTATGTTTTGAACCATTCCTGTAACACTAGTTATAGATTCCGATGCTTCACTTCAGGTTTACTGTATCCCTCTGACCTTCTTATTGACGATGAAACACAGAAATTGCACCGGAATTAAAATACAAAAGACACAATGCCGACTTAAGTACAAGAAGACTGACTCTTCATACTGTCTATGTTTTGACCCACTCATGTGACACTAGTTATAGATTCCGATGCTTCACTCCAGGTTTACTGAATCCCTTGGACCCTTCTTATTGACGATGAAACACTGAAATTGCATCGGAATTAAATAGAAAAGGCACAATGCCGACTTATGTACAAGAAGACTGACTCTTCTTACAGACTTTGTTTAGAACCATCCTGTGACACTAGTTATAGATTCCAATGCTTCACTTCAGGTTTACTATATCCCTTGGACCTTCTTATTGACGATGAAACACAGAAATTGCATCGGAATTAAATACAAAAGGCACAATGCCGACTTAAGGACAAGAAGACTGACTCTTCTTACTGACTATGTTTTCAACCAATCCTGTGACACTAATTATAGATCATGATGCTTCACTCAGGTTTACTGTATCCCTCTTACCTTCTTATTGACGATGAAACACAGAAATTGCATCGGAATTAAATACAAAAGGCACAATGCCGACTTAAGTACACGAAGACGGTATCTTCTTACTGTCTCTGTTTTGAACCATTCCTGTGACACTAGTTATAGATTCCGATGCTTCACTTCAGGTTTACTGTATCCCTTGGACCTTCTTATTGACGATGACACACTGAAATTGCATCGGAAATATATACAAAATGCAAAACGCCCACTTAAGTACAAGAAGACTGACTCTTCTTACTGACTATGTTTTGAACCATTACTGTGACACTAGTTATAGATTCCGATGCTTCACTTCAGGTTTACTGTATCCCTCTGACCTTCTTATTGACGATGAAACACAGAAATTGCACCGGAATTAAATATAAAAGGCACAATGCCGACTTAAGTACAAGAAGACTGTCTCTTCATACTGTCTATGTTTTGACCCATTCATGTGACACTAGTTATAGATTCCGATGCTTCACTCCAGGTTTACTGTATCCCTTGGACCTTCCTATTGACGATGAAACACTGAAATTGCATCGGAATTAAATACAAAAGGCAAAATGCCGACTTAAGTACAAGAAGACTGACTCTTCACACTGTCTATGTTTTGAACCATTCCTGTGACACTAGTTATAGAATCCGATGCTTCACTCCAGGTTTACTGTATCCCTTGGACCTTCTCATTGACGATGAAACACAGAAATAGCTTCGGAATGAAATACAAAAGGCACAATGCCGACTTAAGCACAAGAAGACTGACTCTTCTCACTGACTATGTTTTGAACCATTCCTGTGACACTAGTTATAGATTCCGATGCTTCACTTCAGGTCTACTGTATCCCTCTGACCTTCTTATTGACGATAAAACACAGAAATTGCACCGGAATTAAATACAAAAGGCACAATGCCGACTTAAGTACAAGAAGACTGACTCTTCGTACTGTCTATGTTTTGACCCATTCATGTGACACTAGTTATAGATTCCGATGCTTCACTCCAGGTTTACTGAATCCCTTGGACCTTCTTGTTGACGATGAAACACAGAAATTGCATCGGAATTAAATACAAAAGGCACAATGTCGACTTAAGGACAAGAAGACTGACTCTTCTTACTGACTATGTTTTCAACCAATCCTGTGACACTAATTATAGATCATGATGCTTCACTTCAGGTTTACCGTATACCTCTTACCTTCTTATTGACGATGAAACACAGATATTGCATCGGAATTAGATACAAAAGGCACAATGCCGACTTAAGTACAAGAAGACTGACTCTACCCACTGTCTATGTTTTGAACCATTCCTGTGACACTAGTTATAGATTCCGATGCTTCACTCCAGGTTTACTGTATCCCTTGGACCTTCTCATTGACGATGAAACACAGAAACAGCTTTGGAATTAAACGCAAAAGGCACAATGCCGACTTAAGCACAAGAAGACAGACTCTTCTTACTGATTATGTTTTGAACCATTCCTGTGACACTAGTTATAGATTCCGATGCTTCACTTTAGCTTAACTGTATCCCTTGGCCCTTCTTATTGACGATGAAACACAGAAACTGCATCGGAATTAAATACAAAAGGCACAATGCCGACTTAAGTACTGTCTATGTTTTGAACCATTCCTGTGACAATAGTTATAGATTCCGATGCTTCTCTTCAGGTTTAATGTATCTGTTGGACCTTCGTATTGACGATGAAACGCAGAAATTGCATCGGAATTAAATACAAAAGGCACAACGCCAACTTAAGTACAGGAAGACCGACTCTTCTTACTGACTATGTTTTGAACCATTCTGTGACACTAGTTATAGATTCCGATGCTTCACTTCAGGTTTACTGTGTCCATTGGACCTCCTTATTGACGATGAAACACAGAAATTGCATCCGAATTAAATACAAAAGGCACAATGCGGACTTAAGTACATGAAGGCTGACTCTTCTTACTGACTATGTTTTGAACCATTCCTGTGACACTAGTCATAGATTCCGATGCTTCACTTTAGGTATACTGTATCTATTGGACCTTCTTATTGACGATAAAACACAGAAATTGCATCGGAATTAAATACAAAAGGCACAATGCCAACTTAAGTACAAGAAGACTGACTTTTCTTACTGTCTATGTTTTGAACCATTCCATTGACACTAGTTATAGATTCCGATGCCTCACTCCAGGTTTACTGTATCCCTTGGACCTTCTCATAGACGATGAAACACAGAAATAGCTTTGGAATTAAACGCAAAAGGCACAATGCCGACTGAAGCACAAGAAGACAGACTCTTCTTACTGATTATGTTTTGAACCATTCCTGTGACACTAGTTATAGATTCCGATGCTTCAGTTCAGGTTTACTGTATCCCTCTGAACTTCTTATTGACGATGAAACACAGAAATTGCACCGGAATTAGAAACAAAAGGCACAATGCCGACATAAGTACAAGAAGACTGAGTCTTCATACTGTCTATGTTTTGACCCATTCCTGTGACACTAGTTATAGATTCTGATGCTTCACTCCAGGTTTACTGAATCCCTTGGACCTTCTTATTGACGATGAAACACTGAAATTGCATCGGAGTTAAATAGAAAAGGCACAATGCCGACTTATGTACAAGAAGACTGACTCTTCTTACTGACTTTGTTTTGAACCATCCTGTGACACTAGTTATAGATTCCAATGCTTCACTTCAGATTTACTATATCCCTTGGACCTTCTTATTGACGATGAAACACAGAAATTGCATCGGAATTAAATACAAAAGGCACAATACCGACTTAAGTACAAGAAGACTGACTCTTCTTACTGCCTATGTTTTGAACCATTCCTGTGACACTAGTTAGCGATTCCGATGCTTCACTTCAGCTTAACTGTATCATTTGGACCTTCTTATTAACGATGAAAGACAGAAATTGCACCGGAATTAAATACAAAAGGCACAATGCCGACTTAAGTACAAGTGACCGACTCTTCTTACTGTCTATGTTTTGAACCATTCCTGTGACACTAGTCATAGATTCCGATGCTTGACTTCAGGTTTACTGTATCCCTCTGACCTTCTTATTGACGATGAAACACAGAAATTGCACCGGAATTAAATACAAAAGGCACAATGCCGACTTAAGTACAAGAAGACTGACTCTTCATTCTGTCTATGTTTTGACCCATTCATGTGACACTAGTTATAGATTCCGATGCTTCACTCCAGGTTTACTGTATCGCTTGGACCTTCTTATTGACGAGGAAACACTGAAATTGCATCGGAATTAAATACAAAAGGCCAAATGCCGACTTCAGTACAAGAAGACTGACTCTTCCCACTGTCTATGTTTGAACCATTCCTGTGACACTAGTTATAGATTCCGATGCTTCCCTCCAGGTTTACTGTATCCCTTGGCCCTTCTAATTGACGATGACACACTGAAATTGCATCGGAATTAGATACAAAATGCAAAATGCCGACTTAAGTACAAGAAGACTGACTCTTCCTACTGTCTATGTTTTGAACCATTCCTGTGACACTAGTTATAGATTCCGATGCTTAACTTCAGGTTTACTGTATCCCTCTGACCTTATTGACGATGAAACACACAAATCGCATCGGAATTAAATACAAAAGGCACAATACCGACTTAAGTACAAGAAGACTGACTCTTCTTACTGCCTATGTTTTGAACCATTCCTGTGCCACTAGTTAGCGGTTCCGATGCTTCACTTCAGCTTAACTGTATCATTTGGACCTTCTTATTAACGATGTAAGACAGAAATTGCACCGGAATTAAATAGAAGAGGCACAATGCCGACTTAAGTACAAGAAGACCGACTCTTCTTACTGTCTATGCTTTGAACCATTCCTGTGACACTAGTTATAGATTCCGATGCGACACTCCAGGTTTACTGTATCCCTTGGACCTTCTTATTGACGATGAAACACAGAAATTGCAACGTAATTAAATACAAAAGGTACAATGCCGACGTAAGTACAAGAAGACTGACTCTTCCTACTGTCTATGTTGTGGACCATTCCTGTGACACTAGTTATAGATTCCGATGCTTCTTTTCAGGTTTAATGTATCTCTTGGACCTTCGTATTGACGATGAAACACAGAAATTGCATCGGAATTAAATACAAAAGGCACAACGCCAACTTAAGTACAGGAAGACCGACTCTTCTTACTGACTATGTTTTGAACCATTCCTGTGACACTAGTTATTGATTCAGATGCTTCACTTCAGGTTTACTGTATCCCTTGGCCCTTCTTATAGACGATGAAACAAAGAAATTGCATCGGAATTAAATACAAAAGGCACAACGCCGACTTAAGTACTGTCTATGTTTTGAACCATTCCTGTGACAATAGTTATAGATTCCGATGCTTCTCTTCAGGTTTAATGTATCTGTTGGACCTTCGTATTGACGATGAAACACAGAAATTGCATCGGAATTAAATACAAAAGGCACAACGCCAACTTAAGTACAGGAAGACCGACTCTTCTTACTGACTATGTTTTGAACCATTCCTGTGACACTAGTTATAGATTCCGATGTTTCACTTCAGGTTTACTGTGTCCATTGGACCTCCTTATTGACGATGAAACACAGAAATTGCATCCGAATTAAATACAAAAGGCACAGTGCGGACTTAAGTACATGAAGGCTGACTCTTCTTACTGACTATGTTTTGAACCATTCCTGTGACACTAGTCATAGATTCCGATGCTTCACTTTAGGTATACTGTATCTATTGGACCTTCTTATTGACGATAAAACACAGAAATTGCATCGGAATTAAATACAAAAGGCACAATGCCGACTTAAGTACAAGAAGACTGACTTTTCTTACTGTCTATGTTTTGAACCATTCCATTGACACTAGCTATAGATTCCGATGCTTCTCTCCAGGTTTACTGTACCCCTTGGACCATCTTATTGACGATGAAACTCAGAAGTTGCATCGGAATTAAATAGAAAAGGCACAATGCCGCCTTAAGTACAAGAAGACTGGCTCTTCTGACTGACTATGTTTTGAACCATTCCTGTGACACTAGTTATAAATTCTGATGCTACACTCGAGGCTTGCTGTATCCCTTGTACCTTATTATTGACGATGAAACACAGAAATTGCATCGGAATTAAATACAAAAGGCACAATGCCGACTTAAGTACAAGAAGACCGACTCTTCTTACTGTCTATGTTTTGAACCATTCCTGTGACACTAGTTATAGATTATGATGCTTCACTCCAGGTTTACTGAATCCCTTGGACCTTCTTATTGACGATGAAACACTGAAATTGCATCGGAATTAAATAGAAAAGGCACAATGCCGACTTATGTACAAGAAGACTGACTCTTCTTACTGACTTTGTTTTGAACCATCCTGTGACACTAGTTATAGATTCCAATGCTTCACTTCAGATTTACTATATCCCTTGGACCTTCTTATTGACGATGAAACACAGAAATTGCATCGGAATTAAATACAAAAGGCACAATGCCGACTTAAGTACTTGAAGACTGACTCTTCTTACTGACTATGTTTTGAACCATTCCTGTGACACTAGTTATAGATTCCGATGCTACACTCCAGGTTTACTCTATCCCTTGGACCTTTTTGTTGACGATGAAACACTGAAATTGCATCGGAATTAAATACTAAAGGCAAAATGCCGACTTAAGTACAAGAAGACTGACTCTTCCCACTGTCTATGTTTTGAACCATTCCATTGACACTAGTTATAGATTTCGATGCTTCACTCCAGGTTTACTGCATCCCTTCGACCTTCTTATTGACGATGACACACTGAAATTTCATCGGAATTAAATACAAAATGCAAAATGCCGGCTTAAGTACAAGAAGACTGACTCTTCCTACTGTCTATGTTTTCAACCATTCCTGTGACACTAGTTATAGATTCCGATGCTTAACTTCAGGTTTACTGTATCCCTGTGACCTTATTGACGATGAAACACAGAAATCGCATCGGAATTAAATACAAAAGGCACAATACCGAATTAAGTACAAGAAGACTGACTCTTCTTACTGCCTATGTTTTGAACCATTCCTGTGACACTAGTTAGCGATTCCGATGCTTCACTTCAGCTTAACTGTATCTTTTGGACCTTCTTATTAACGATGAAAGACAGAAATTGCACCGGAATTAAATACAAAAGGCACAATGCCGACTTAAGTACAAGAAGACCGACTCTTCTTACTGTCTATGTTTTGAACCATTCCTGTGACACTAGTCATAGATTCCGATGCTTGACTTCAGGTTTACTGTATCCCTCTGACCTTCTTATTGACGATGAAACACAGAAATTGCACCGGAATTAAATACAAAAGGCACAATGCCGACTTAAGTACAAGAAGACTGACTCTTCATTCTGTCTATGTTTTGACCCATTCATGTGACACTAGTTATAGATTCCGATGCTTCACTCCAGGTTTACTGTATCGCTTGGACCTTCTTATTGACGATGAAACACTGAAATTGCATCGGAATTAAATACAAAAGGCAAAATGCCGACTTAAGTACAAGAAGACTGACTCTTCCCACTGTCTATGTTTGAACCATTCCTGTGACACTAGTTATAGATTCCGATGCTTCACTCCAGGTTTACTGTATCCCTTGGACCTTCTCATTGACGATGAAACACAGAAATAGCTTCGGAATTAAATACAAAAGGCACAATGCCGACTTAAGGACAAGAAGACTGACTCTTCTTACTGACTTTGTTTTGAACCATTCCTGTGACACTAGTTATAGATTCCAATGGTTCAGTTTAGATTTACTATATCCCTTGGACCTTCTTATTGACGATGAAACACAGAAATTACATCGGAATTAAATACAAAAGGCACAATGCCGACTTAAGTACATGAAGACTGACTCTTCTTCCTGACTATGTGTTGAATCATTCCTGTTACACTAGTTATAGATTCCGATGCTTCACTCCAGGTTTACTGTATCCCTTGGCCCTTCTTATTGACGATGACACACTGAAATTGCATCGGAATTAGATACAAAATGCAAAATGCCGACTTAAGTACAAGAAGACTGACTCTTCCTACTGTCTATGTTTTGAACCATTCCTGTGACACTAGTTATAGATTCCGATGCTTAACTTCAGGTTTACTGTATCCCTCTGACCTTATTGACGATGAAACACACAAATCGCATCGGAATTAAATACAAAAGGCACAATACCGACTTAAGTTCAAGAAGACTGGCTCTTCTTACTGCCTATGTTTTGAACCATTCCTGTGACACTAGTTAGCGATTCCGATGCTTCACTTCAGCTTAACTGTATCATTTGGACCTTCTTATTAACGATGTAAGACAGAAATTGAACCGGAATTAAATAGAAGAGGCACAATGCCGACTTAAGTACAAGAAGACCGACTCTTCTTACTGTCTATGCTTTGAATCATTCCTGTGACACTAGTTATAGATTCCGTTGCGACACTCCAGGTTTACTGTATCCCTTGGACCTTCTTATTGACGATGAATCACAGAAATTGCAACGTAATTAAATACAAAAGGTACAATGCCGACATAAGTACAAGAAGACTGACTCTTCCTACTGTCTATGTTGTGGACCATTCCTGTGACACTAGTTATAGATTCCGATGCTTCTTTTCAGGTTTAATGTATCTCTTGGACCTTCGTATTGACGATGAAACACAGAAATTGCATCAGATTTAAATACAAAAGGCACAACGCCGACTTAAGTACATGAAGACCGACTCTTCTTACTGAATATGCTTTGAACCATTCCTGTGACACTAGTTATTGATTCAGATGCTTCACTTCAGGTTTACTGTATCCCTTGGCCCTTCTTATTGACGATTAAACACAGAAATTGCATCGGAATTAAATACAAAAGGCACAATGCCGACTTAAGTACTGTCTATGTTTTGAACCATTCCTGTGACAATAGTTATAGATTCCGATGCTTCTCTTCATGTTTAATGTATCTGTTGGACCTTCGTATTGACGATGAAACACAGAAATTGCATCGGAATTAAATACAAAAGGCACAACGCCAACTTAAGTACAGGAAGACCGACTCTTCTTAGTGACTAAGTTTTGAACCATTCCTGTGACACTAGTTATAGATTCCGATGTTTCACTTCAGGTTTACTGTGTCCATTGGACCTCCTTATTGACGATGAAACACAGAAATTGCATCCGAATTAAATACAAAAGGCACAATGCGGACTTAAGCACATGAAGGCTGACTCTTCTTACTGACTATGTTTTGAACCATTCCTGTGACACTAGTCATAGATTCCGATGCTTCACTTTAGGTATACTGTATCTATTGGACCTTCTTATTGACGATAAAACACAGAAATTGCATCGGAATTAAATACAAAAGGTACAATGCCGACTTAAGTACAAGAAGACTGACTTTTCTTACTGTCTATGTTTTGAACCATTCCATTGACACTAGCTATAGTTTCCGATGCTTCTCTCCAGGTTTACTGTATCCCTTGGACCTTCTTATTGACGATGAAACTCAGAAATTGCATCGGAATTAAATAGAAAAGGCACAATGCCGCCTTAAGTACAAGAAGACTGGCTCTTCTGACTGACTATGTTTTGAACCATTCCTGTGACACTAGTTATAAATTCTGATGCTACACTCGAGGCTTGCTGTATCCCTTGTACCTTATTATTGACGATGAAACACAGAAATTGCATCGGAATTAAATACAAAAGGCACAATGCCGACCTACGTACAAGAAGACTGACCCATCTCACTGACAATGTTTTGAATCATTCCTGTGACACTAGTTATTGATTCCGAAGCTTCACTTCATCTTTACTGTATCCCTTCGAACTTCTTATTGACGATGAAACACAGAAATTGCATCGGAATTAAATAGAAAAGGCACAATGCCGACTTAAGTACAAGAAGACTGACTCTTCTTACTGACTATGTTTTGAACCATTCCTGTGACACTAGTTATAGATTCCGATGCTTCACTTCACGTATACTGTATCTATTGGACCTTCTTATTTACGATGAAACACAGAAATTGCATCGGAATTAAATACAAAAGGCACAATGCCGCCTTAGGTAGAAGAAGACTGACTCTTCTTACTGTTTATGTTTGAACCATTCCTGTGACACCAGTTATAAATTCCGATGCTACACTCCAGGTTTACTGTATCCCTTGGACCTTCTTATTGACGATGAAACACAGAAATTGCATCGGAATTAAATACAAAAGGCACAATGCCGACTTAAGGACAAGAAGACTGACTCTTCTTGCTGACTATGTTTTGAACCATTCCTGTGACACTAATTATGGATTCTGATGCTTCACTTCAGGTTTACTGTATACCTTGGACCCTCTTATTGACGATGAAACACAGATATTGCATCGGAATTAAATACAAAAGGCACAATGCCGACTTAAATACAAGAAGACTGACTCTTCTTACTGACTATGCTTTGAACCATTCCTGTGACACTAGTTATTGATTCCGCTGCTTCACTTCAGGTTTACTGTATCCCTTGGACCATCTTATTGACGATGAAACACTGAAATTGCATCGGAATTAAATACAAAAGGCACAATGCCAACTTAAGTACTGCCTATGTTTTGAACCATTCCTGTGACACTAATTATAGATTCCGATGCTTCACTCCTGGTTTACTGTATCCCTTGGACTTTCTTATTGACGATGAAACACAGAAATTGCATCGGAATTAAATACAAAAGGCACAATGCCGACTTAAGTACAAGAAGACTGACTCTTCATACTGTCTATGTTTTGACCCATTCATGTGACACTAGTTATAGATTCCGATGCTTCACTCCAGGTTTACTGAATCCCTTGGACCTTCTTATTGACGATGAAACACTGAAATTGCATCGGAATTAAATAGAAAAGGCACAATGCCGACTTATGTACAAGAAGACTGACTCTTCTTACTGACTTTGTTTAGAACCATCCTGTGACACTAGTTATAGATTCCAATGCTTCACTTCAGGTTTACTATATCTCTTGGACCTTCTTATTGACGATGAAACACAGAAATTGCATCGGAATTAAATACAAAAGGCACAATGCCGACTTAAGGACAAGAAGACTGACTCTTCTTACTGACTATGTTTTCAACCAATCCTGTGACACTAATTATAGATCATGATGCTTCACTTCAGGTTTACTGTATCCCTCTTACCTTCTTATTGACGATGAAACACAGAAATTGCATCGGAATTAAATACAAAAGGCACAATGCCGACTTAAGTACACGAAGACGGTATCTTCTTACTGTCTCTGTTTTGAACCATTCCTGTGACACTAGTTATAGATTCCGATGCTTCACTTCAGGTTTACTGTATCCCTTGGACCTTCTTATTGACGATGACACACTGAAATTGCATCGGAAATATATACAAAATGCAAAACGCCCACTTAAGTACAAGAAGACTGACTCTTCTTACTGACTATGTTTTGAACCATTACTGTGACACTAGTTGTAGATTCCGATGCTTCACTTCAGGTTTACTGTATCCCTCTGACCTTCTTATTGACGATGAAACACAGAAATTGCACCGGAATTAAATATAAAAGGCACAATGCCGACTTAAGTACAAGAAGACTGTCTCTTCATACTGTCTATGTTTTGACCCATTCATGTGACACTAGTTATAGATTCCGATGCTTCACTCCAGGTTTACTGTCTCCCTTGGACCTTCCTATTGACGATGAAACACTGAAATTGCATCGGAATTAAATACAAAAGGCAAAATGCCGACTTAAGTACAAGAAGACTGACTCTTCACACTGTCTATGTTTTGAACCATTCCTGTGACACTAGTTATAGAATCCGATGCTTCACTCCAGGTTTACTGTATCCCTTGGACCTTCTCATTGACGATGAAACACAGAAATAGCTTCGGAATGAAATACAAAAGGCACAATGCCGACTTAAGCACAAGAAGACTGACTCTTCTCACTGACTATGTTTTGAACCATTCCTGTGACACTAGTTATAGATTCCGATGCTTCACTTCAGGTCTACTGTATCCCTCTGACCTTCTTATTGACGATAAAAATCAGAAATTGCACCGGAATTAAATACAAAAGGCACAATGCCGACTTAAGTACAAGAAGACTGACTCTTCGTACTGTCTATGTTTTGACCCATTCATGTGACACTAGTTATAGATTCCGATGCTTCACTCCAGGTTTACTGAATCCCTTGGACCTTCTTGTTGACGATGAAACACTGAAATTGCATCGGAATTAAATAGAAAAGGCACAATGCCGACTTATGTACAAGAAGACTGACTCTTCTTACTGACTTTGTTTTGAACCATCCTGTGACACTAGTTATAGATTCCAATGCTTCACTTCAGGTTTACTATATCCCTTGGACCTTCTTATTGACGATGAAACACAGAAATTGCATCGGAATTAAATACAAAAGGCACAATGTCGACTTAAGGACAAGAAGACTGACTCTTCTTACTGACTATGTTTTCAACCAATCCTGTGACACTAATTATAGATCATGATGCTTCACTTCAGGTTTACTGTATACCTCTTACCTTCTTATTGACGATGAAACACAGATATTGCATCGGAATTAGATACTAAAGGCACAATGCCGACTTAAGTACAAGAAGACTGACTCTACCCACTGTCTATGTTTTGAACCATTCCTGTGACACTAGTTATAGATTCCGATGCTTCACTCCAGGTTTACTGTATCCCTTGGACCTTCTCATTGACGATGAAACACAGAAATAGCTTTGGAATTAAACGCAAAAGGCACAATGCCGACTTAAGCACAAGAAGACAGACTCTTCTTACTGATTATGTTTTGAACCATTCCTGTGACACTAGTTATAGATTCCGATGCTTCACTTCAGGTTTACTGTATCCCTCTGACCTTCTTATTGACGATGAAACACAGAAATTGCACCGGAATTAAATACAAAAGGCAGAATGCCGACTTAAGTACAAGAAGACTGACTCTTCATACTGTCTATGTTTTGACCCATTCCTGTGACACTTGTTATAGATTCTGATGCTTCACTCCAGGTTTACTGAATCCCTTGGACCTTCTTATTGACGATGAAACACTGAAATTGCATCGGAATTAAATAGAAAAGGCACAATGCCGACTTATGTACAAGAAGACTGACTCTTCTTACTGACTTTGTTTTGAACCATCCTGTGACACTAGTTATAGATTCCAATGCTTCACATCAGACTTACTATATCCCTTGGACCTTCTTATTGACGATGAAACACAGAAATTGCATCGGAATTAAATACAAAAGGCACAATGCCGACTTAAGTACTTGAAGACTGACTCTTCTTACTGACTATGTTTTCAACCATTCCTGTGACACTAGTTATAGATTCCGATGCTACACTCCAGGTTTACTCTATCCCTTGGACCTTTTTATTGACGATGAAACACTGAAATTGCATCGGAATTAAATACTAAAGGCAAAATGCCGACTTAAGTACAAGAAGACTGACTCTTCCCACTGTCTATGTTTTGAACCATTCCATTGACACTAGTTATAGATTTCGATGCTTCACTCCAGGTTTACTGCATCCCTTCGACCTTCTTATTGACGATGACACACTGAAATTGCATCGGAATTAAATACAAAATGCAAAATGCCGACTTAAGTACAAGAAGACTGACTCTTCTTACTGACTTTGTTTAGAACCATCCTGTGACACTAGTTATAGATTCCAATGCTTCACTTCAGGTTTACTATATCCCTTGGACCTTCTTATTGACGATGAAACACAGAAATTGCATCGGAATTAAATACAAAAGGCACAATGCCGACTTAAGGACAAGAAGACTGACTCTTCTTACTGACTATGTTTTCAACCAATCCTGTGACACTAATTATAGATCATGATGCTTCACTTCAGGTTTACTGTATCCCTCTTACCTTCTTATTGACGATGAAACACAGAAATTGCATCGGAATTAAATACAAAACGCACAATGCCGACTTAAGTACACGAAGACGGTATCTTCTTACTGTCTCTGTTTTGAACCATTTCTGTGACACTAGTTATAGATTCCGATGCTTCACTTCAGGTTTACTGTATCCCTTGGACCTTCTTATTGACGATGACACACTGAAATTGCATCGGAAATATATACAAAATGCAAAACGCCCACTTAAGTACAAGAAGACTGACTCTTCTTACTGACTATGTTTTGAACCATTACTGTGACACTAGTTATAGATTCCGATGCTTCACTTCAGGTTTACTGTATCCCTCTGACCTTCTTATTGACGATGAAACACAGAAATTGCACCGGAATTAAATATAAAAGGCACAATGCCGACTTAAGTACAAGAAGACTGTCTCTTCATACTGTCTATGTTTTGACCCATTCATGTGACACTAGTTATAGATTCCGATGCTTCACTCCAGGTTTACTGTATCCCTTGGACCTTCCTATTGACGATGAAACACTGAAATTGCATCGGAATTAAATACAAAAGGCAAAATGCCGACTTAAGTACAAGAAGACTGACTCTTCACACTGTCTATGTTTTGAACCATTCCTGTGACACTAGTTATAGAATCCGATACTTCACTCCAGGTTTACTGTATCCCTTGGACCTTCTCATTGACGATGAAACACAGAAATAGCTTCGGAATGAAATACAAGAGGCACAATGCCGACTTAAGCACAAGAAGACTGACTCTTCTCACTGACTATGTTTTGAACCATTCCTGTGACACTAGTTATAGATTCCGATGCTTCACTTCAGGTCTACTGTATCCCTCTGACCTTCTTATTGACGATAAAACACAGAAATTGCACCGGAATTAAATACAAAAGGCACAATGCCGACTTAAGTACAAGAAGACTGACTCTTCGTACTGTCTATGCTTTTGACCCATTCATGTGACACTAGTTATAGATTCCGATGCTTCACTCCAGGTTTACTGAATCCCTTGGACCTTCTTGTTGACGATGAAACACTGAAATTGCATCGGAATTAAATAGAAAAGGCACAATGCCGACTTAAGTACAAGAAGACTGACTCTTCTTACTGACTTTGTTTTGAACCATCCTGTGACACTAGTTATAGATTCCAATGCTTCACTTCAGGTTTACTATATCCCTTGGACCTTCTTATTGACGATGAAACACAGAAATTGCATCGGAATTAAATACAAAAGGCACAATGTCGACTTAAGGACAAGAAGACTGACTCTTCTTACTGACTATGTTTTCAACCAATCCTGTGACACTAATTATAGATCATGATGCTTCACTTCAGGTTTACTGTATACCTCTTACCTTCTTATTGACGATGAAACACAGATATTGCATCGGAATTAGATACTAAAGGCACAATGCCGACTTAAGTACAAGAAGACTGACTCTACCCACTGTCTATGTTTTGAACCATTCCTGTGACACTAGTTATAGATTCCGATGCTTCACTCCAGGTTTACTGTATCCCTTGGACCTTCTCATTGACGATGAAACACAGAAATAGCTTTGGAATTAAACGCAAAAGGCACAATGCCGACTTAAGCACAAGAAGACAGACTCTTCTTACTGATTATGTTTTGAACCATTCCTGTGACACTAGTTATAGATTCCGATGCTTCACTTCAGGTTTACTGTATCCCTCTGACCTTCTTATTGACGATGAAACACAGAAATTGCACCGGAATTAAATACAAAAGGCACAATGCCGACTTAAGTACAAGAAGACTGACTCTTCATACTGTCTATGTTTTGACCCATTCCTGTGACACTTGTTATAGATTCTGATGCTTCACTCCAGGTTTACTGAATACCTTGGACCTTCTTATTGACGATGAAACACTGAAATTGCATCGGAATTAAATAGAAAAGGCACAATGCCGACTTATGTACAAGAAGACTGACTCTTCTTACTGACTTTGTTTTGAACCATCCTGTGACACTAGTTATAGATTCCAATGCTTCACATCAGACTTACTATATCCCTTGGACCTTTTTATTGACGATGAAACACTGAAATTGCATCGGAATTAAATACTAAAGGCAAAATGCCGACTTAAGTACAAGAAGACTGACTCTTCCCACTGTCTATGTTTTGAACCATTCCATTGACACTAGTTATAGATTTCGATGCTTCACTCCAGGTTTACTGCATCCCTTCGACCTTCTTATTGACGATGACACACTGAAATTGCATCGGAATTAAATACAAAATGCAAAATGCCGACTTAAGTACAAGAAGACTGACTCTTCCTACTGTCTATGTTTTCGACCATTCCTGTGACACTAGTTATAGATTCCGATGCTTAACTTCCGGTTTACTGTATCCCTCTGACCTTATTGACGAAGAAACACAGAAATCGCATCGGAATTAAATACAAAAGGCACAATACCGACTCAAGTACAAGAAGACTGACTCTTCTTACTGCCTATGTTTTGAACCATTCCTGTGACACTAGTTAGCGATTCCGATGCTTCACTTCAGCTTAACTGTATCATTTGGACCTTCTTATTAACGATGAAAGACAGAAATTGCACCGGAATTAAATACAAAAGGCACAATGCCGACTTAAGTACAAGAAGACCGACTCTTCTTACTGTCTATGTTTTGAACCATTCCTGTGACACTAGTTATAGATTCCGATGCTTCACTTCAAGTTTACTGTATCCCTTGGACCTTCTTATTGACGATGACACACTGAAATTGCATCGGAAATAAATACAAAATGCAAAACGCCGACTTAAGTACAAGAAGACTGACTCTTCTTACTGACTATGCTTTGAACCATTCCTGTGACACTAGTTATAGATTCCGATGCTTCCCTTCAGGTTTACTGTATCCCTCTGACCTTCTTATTGACGATGAAACACAGAAATTGCACCGGAATTAAATACAAAAGGCACAATGCCGACTTAAGTACAAGAAGACTGACTCTTCGTACTGTCTATGTTTTGTCCCATTCATGTGACACTAGTTATAGATTCCGATGCTTCACTCCAGGTTTACTGAATCCCTTGGACCTTCTTGTTGACGATGAAACACTGAAATTGCATCGGAATTAAATTGAAAAGGCACAATGCCGACTTATGTACAAGAAGACTGACTCTTCTTACTGACTTTGTTTTGAACCATCCTGTGACACTAGTTATAGATTCCAATGCTTCACTTCAGGTTTACTATATCCCTTCGACCTTCTTATTGACGATGAAACACAGAAATTGCATCGGAATTAAATACAAAAGGCACAATGTCGACTTAAGGACAAGAAGACTGACTCTTCTTACTGACTATGTTTTCAACCAATCCTGTGACACTAATTATAGATCATGATGCTTCACTTCAGGTTTACTGTATACCTCTTACCTTCTTATTGACGATGAAAAACAGATATTGCATCGGAATTAGTTACAAAAGGCACAATGCCGACTTAAGTACAAGAAGACTGACTCTTCTTACTGACTATGTTTTGAACCATTCCTGTGACACTAGTTATAGATTCCGATGCTTCACTTCAGGTTTACTGTATCCCTCTTACCTTCTTATTGACGATGAAACACAGAAATTGCACCGGAATTAAATACAAAAGGCCCAATGCCGACTTAAGTACAAGAAGACTGACTATTCATACTGTCTATGTTTTGACCCATTCATGTGACACTAGTTATAGATTCCGATGCTTCACTCCAGGTTTACTGTATCCCTTGGACCTTCTTATTGACGATGAAACACTGAAATTGCATCGGAATTAAATACAAAAGGCAAAATGCCGACTTAAGTACAAGAAGACTGACTCTACCCACTGTCTATGTTTTGAACCATTCCTGTGACACTAGTTATAGATTCCGATGCTTCACTCCAGGTTTACTGTATCCCTTGGACCTTCTCATTGACGATGAAACACAGAAATAGCTTTGGAATTAAACGTAAAAGGCACAATGCCTACTTAAGCACAAGAAGACAGACTCTTCTTACTGATTATGTTTTGAACCATTCCTGTGACACTAGTTATAGATTCCGATGCTTCACTTCAGGTTTACTGTATCCCTCTGACCTTCTTATTGACGATGAAACACAGAAATTGCACCGGAATTAAATACAAAAGGCACAATGCCGACTTAAGTACAAGAGGACTGACTCTTCATACTGTCTATGTTTTGACCCATTCCTGTGACACTAGTTATAGATTCTGATGCTTCACTCCAGGTTTACTGAATCCCTTGGACCTTCTTATTGACGATGAAACACTGAAATTGCACCGGAATTAAATAGAAAAGGCACAATGCCGACTTAAGTACAAGAAGACTGACTATTCATACTATCTATGTTTTGACCCATTCATGTGACACTAGTTATAGATTCCGATGCTTCACTCCAGGTTTACTATATCCCTTGGACCTTCTTATTGACGATGAAACACTGAAATTGCATCGGAATTAAATACAAAAGGCACAATGCCGACTTAAGTACAAGAAGACTGACTCTTCCTACTGTCTATGTTTTCAACCATTCCTGTGACACTAGTTATAGATTCCGATGCTTAACTTCAGGTTTACTGTATCCCTCTGACCTTATTGACGATGAAACACAGAAATCGCATCGGAATTAAATACAAAAGGCACAATACCGACTTAAGTACAAGAAGACTGACTCTTCTTACTGCCTATGTTTTGAACCATTCCTGTGACACTAGTTAGCGTTTCCGATGCTTCACATCAGCTTAACTGTATCATTTGGACCTTCTTATTAACGAAGAAAGACAGAAATTGCACCGGAATTAAATACAAAAGGCACAATGCCGACTTAAGTACAAGAAGACCGACTCTTCTTACTGTCTATGTTTTGAACCATTCCTGTGACACTAGTCGTAGATTCCGATGCTTGACTTCAGGTTTACTGTATCCCTCTGACCTTCTTATTGACGATGAAACACAGAAATTGCACCGGAATTAAATACAAAAGGCACAATGCCGACTTAAGTACAAGAAGACTGACTCTTCATTCTGTCTATGTTTTGACCCATTCATGTGACACTAGTTATAGATTCCGATGCTTCACTCCAGGTTTACTGTATCGCTTGGACCTTCTTACTGACGATGAACCACTGAAATTGCATCGGAATTAAATACAAAAGGCAAAATGCCGACTTAAGTACAAGAAGACTGACTCTTCCCACTGTCTATGTTTGAACCATTCCTGTGACACTAGTTATAGATTCCGATGCTTCACTCCAGGTTTACTGTATCCCTTGGACCTTCGCATTGACGATGAAACACAGAAATAGCTTCGGAATTAAATACAAAAGGCACAATGCCGACTTATGGACAAGAAGACTGACTATTCTTACTGACTTTGTTTTGAACCATTCCTGTGACACTAGTTATAGATTCCAATGCTTCACTTCAGATTTACTATATCCCTTGGACCTTCTTATTGACGATGAAACACAGAAATTGCATCGGAATTAAATACAAAAGGCACAATGCCGACTTAAATACATGAAGACTGACTCTTCTTCCTGACTATGTTTTGAATCATTCCTGTTACACTAGTTATAGATTCCGATGCTTCACTCCAGGTTTACTGTATCCCTTGGCCCTTTTTATTGACGATGAAACACTGAAATTGCATCGGAATTAAATACTAAAGGCAAAATGCCGACTTAAGTACAAGAAGACTGACTCTTCCCACTGTCTATGTTTTGAACCATTCCATTGACACTAGTTATAGGTTTCGATGCTTCACTCCAGGTTTACTGCATCCCTTGGACCTTCTTATTGACGATGACACACCGAAATTGCATCGGAATTAGATACAAAATGCAAAATGCCGACTTAAGTACAAGAAGACTGACTCTTCCCACTGTCTATGTTTTGAACCATTCCTGTGACACTAGTTATAGATTCCGATGCTTAACTTCAGGTTTACTGTATCCCTCTGACCTTATTGACGATGAAACACAGAAATCGCATCGGAATTAAATACAAAAGGCACAATACCGACTTAAGTACAAGAAGACTGACTCTTCTTACTGCCTATGTTTTGAACCATTCCTGTGACACTAGTTAGCGATTCCGATGCTTCACTTCAGCTTAACTGTATCATTTGGACCTTCTTATTAACGATGTAAGACAGAAATTGCACCGGAATTAAATAGAAAAGGCACAATGCCGACTTAAGTACAAGAAGACCGACTCTTCTTACTGTCTATATTTTGAAGCATTCCTGTGACACTAGTCATAGATTCCGATGCTTGACTTCAGGTTTACTGTATTCCTTGGACCTTCTTATTGATGGTGGAACACAGAAATTGCATCGGAATTTAATACAAAAGGCACAATGCCGACTTAAGTACAAAAAGACTGACTCTTCTTACTGACTATGTTTTGAACCATTCCTGTGAGACTAGTTATAGATTCCGATGCTCACTTCAGGTTTTCTGTATCCCTCTGATCATCTTACTGAAGATGAAACACAGAAATTGCATCGGAATTAAATACAAAAGCTCAATGCCGACTTAAGTACAAGAAGACTGAGTCTTTTTACTGACTATGTTTTGAAGCATTCCTGTGACACTAGTTATAGATTCCGATACTTCATTCCAGGTTGTCTGTATCCCTTGGACCTTCTTATTGACGATGAAACACTGAAATTGCATCGGAATTAAATACAAAAGGCAAAATGCCGACTTAAGTACAAGAAGACTGACTCTTCCCACTGTCTATGTTTGAACCATTCCTGTGACACTAGTTATAGATTCCAATGCTTCACTTCAGGTTTACTGTATCCCTCTGACCTTCTTATTGACGATGAAACACAGAAATTGCATCGGAATTAAATAGAAAAGTCACAATGCCGACTTAAGTACAAGAAGACTGACTCTTCTTACTGACTATGTTTTGAACCATTCCTGTTACACTAGTTATAGATTCCGATGCTTCACTTCAGGTTTACTGTATCCCTCTGACCTTCCTCTTGACGATGAAAAACAGAAATTGCACCGGAATAAAATACATAAGGCACAATGCTGACTTAAGTACAAGAAGACTGACTCTTCTTACTGTCTATGTTTTGAACCATTCCATTGACACTAGTTATGGGTTCCGATGCTTCACTCCAGGTTTACTGTATCCCTTGGACGTTCTTATTGACGATGAAACACTGAAATAGCATCGGAATTAAATAGAAAAGGCACAATGCCGACTTAAGTACAGGAAGACTGACTCTTCTTACTGACTATGTTTGAACCATTCCTGTGACACAAGTTATAGATTCCGATGCTTCACTTCAGGTTTACTGTGTCCATTGGACCTCCTTATTGACGATGAAACACAGAAATTGCATCCGAATAAAATACAAAAGGCACAATGCGGACTTAAGTACATTAAGGCTGACTCTTCTTATTGACTATGGTTTGAACCATTCCTGTGACACTAGTCATAGTTTCCGATGCTTCACTTCAGGTTTACTGTATCCTATGAACCTTCTTATGGACGATGAAACACACAAATTGCATCGGAATTAAATACAAAAGGCACAATGCCGACTTAGGTACATGATGACTGACTCTTCTTACTGTCTATGTTTTGAACCATTCCTGTGACACTAGTTATAGATTCCGATGCGACACTCCAGGTTTACTGTATCCCTTGGACCTTCTTATTGACGATGAAACACAGAAATTGCAACGTAATTAAATACAAAAGGCACAATGCCGACTTAAGTACAAGAAGACTGACTCTTCCTACTGTCTATGTTGTGGACCATTCCTGTGACACTAGTTATAGATTCCGATGCTTCTTTTCAGGTTTATTGTATCTCTTGGACCTTCGTATTGACGATGAAACACAGAAATTGCATTAGATTTAAATACAAAAGGCACAACGCCGTCTTAAGTACATGAAGACCGACTCTTCTTACTGACTATGTTTTGATCCATTCCTGTGACACTAGTTATTGATTCCGATGCTTCACTTCAGGTTTACTGTATCCCTTGGCTCTTCTTATTGACGATGAAACACAGAAATTGCATCGGAATTAAATACAAAAGGCACAATGCCGACTTAAGTACTGTCTATGTTTTGAACCATTCCTGTGACAATTGTTATAGATCGGATGCTTCTCTTCAGGTTTAATGTATCTCTTGGACCTTCGTATTGACGATGAAACACAGAAATTGCATCGGAATTAAATACAAAAGGCACAACGCCAACTTAAGTACAGGAAGACCGACTCTTCTTACTGACTATGTTTTGAACCATTCCTGTGACACTAGTTATTGATTTAGATGCTTCACTTCAGGTTTACTGTATCCCTTGGACCTTCTTATTGACGATGAAACACAGAAATTGCATCGGAATTAAATAGAAAAGGCACAATGCCGACTTAAGTACAAGAAGACTGACTCTTCTTACTGACTATGTTTTGAACCATTCCTGTGACACTATTTATAGTTTCCGATGCTTCACTTCAGGTATACTGTAGCAATTGGACCTTCTTATTGACGATGAAACACAGAAATTGCATCGGAATTCAATACGAAAGGCACAATGCCGACTTAGGTAGAAGAAGACTGAGTCTTCTTACTGTTTATGTTTTGAACCATACCTGTGACACTAGTTATAAATTCCGATGCTACACTCCAGGTTTACTGTATCCCTTGGACCTTCTTATTGACGATGAAACACAGAAATTGCATCGGAAATAAATACAAAAGGCACAATGCCGACTCAAGTACTGTCTATGTTTTGAACCATTCCTGTGACTCTAGTTATAGATTCCGATGCATCACTTCAGGTTTACTGTGTCCATTGGACCTCCTTATTGACGATGAAACACAGAAATTGCATCCGAATTAAATACAAAAGGCACAATGCGGACTTAAGTACATGAAGGCTGACTCTTCTTACTGACTATGTTTTGAACCATTCCTGTGCCACTAGTCATAGATTCCGATGCTTCACTTTAGGTTTACTGTATCCTTTGAACCTTCTTATGGACGATGAAACACTGAAATGGCATCGGAATTAAATACAAAAGGCACAATGCCGATTTAAGTACAAGAAGTCTGACTCTTCTTACTGACTATGTTTTGAACCATTCCTGTGGCACTAGTTATAGATTCCGATGCTTCACTTCAGGTTTACTGTATCCCTCTGACCTTCTTATTGACGATGAAACACAGAAATTGCATCGGAATTAAGTACAAAAGGCACAATGCCGACTTAAGTACTGTCTATGCTTTGAACCATTCCTGTGACACTAGTTATAGTTTCCGAAGCTTCACTCCAGGTTTACTGTATCCCTAGGACCTTGTTATTGACGATAAAACACAGAAATTGCATCGGAATTAAATACAAAAGGTATAAGGCCGACTTAAGGACAAGAAGAATGACTCTTCTTACTGACTATGTTTTGAACCATTCCTGTGACACTAGTTATAGATTCCGATGCTTCACTTCAGGTTTACTGTATCCCTCTGACCTTGTTCTTGACGATGAAAAACAGAAATTGCACCGGAATAAAATACATAAGGCACAATGCCGACTTAAGTACAAGAAGACTGACTCTTCTTACTGTCTATGTTTTGAACCATTCCTGTGACACAAGTTATAGATTCCGATGCTTCACTTCAGGTTTACTGTGTCCATTGGACCTCCTTATTGACGATGAAACACAGAAATTGCATCCGAATTAAATACAAAAGGCACAATGCGGACTTAAGTACATGAAGGCTGACTCTTCTTACTGACTATGGTTTGAACCATTCCTGTGACACTAGTCATAGATTCCGATGCTTCACTTCAGGTTTACTGTATCCTTTGAACCTTCTTATGGACGATGAAACACAGAAATTGCATCGGAATTAAATACCTAAGGCACAATGCCGACTTAAGTACAAGAAGACTGACTCTTCCTACTGTCTATGTTGTGGACCATTGCTGTGACACTAGTTATAGATTCCGATGTTTCTTTTCAGGTTTATTGTATCTCTTGGACCTTCGTATTGACGATGAAACACAGAAATTGCATTAGATTTAAATACAAAAGGCACAACGCCGACTTAAGTACATGAAGACCGACTCTTCTTACTGACTATGTTTTGATCCATTCCTGTGACACTAGTTATAGATCCGATGCTTCTCTTCAGGTTTAATGTATCTCTTGGACCTTCGTATTGACGATGAAACACAGAAATTGCATCGGAATTAAATACAAAAGGCACAACGCCAACTTAAGTACAGGAAGACCGACTCTTCTTACTGACTATGTTTTGAACCATTCCTGTGACACTAGTTATTGATTTAGATGCTTCACTTCAGGTTTACTGTATCCCTTGGACCTTCTTATTGACGATGAAACACAGAAATTGCGTCGGAATTAAATAGAAAAGGCACAATGCCGACTTAAGTACAAGAAGACTGACTCTTCTTACTGACTATGTTTTGAACCATTCCTGTGACACTATTTATAGTTTCCGATGCTTCATTTCAAGTATACTGTATCTATTGGACCTTCTTATTGACGATGAAACACAGAAATTGCATCGGAATTAAATACAAAAGGCACAATGCCGACTTAGGTAGAAGAAGACTGACCCTTCTTACTGTTTATGATTTGAACCATTCCTGTGACACTAGTTATAAATTCCGATGCTACACTCCAGGTTTACTGTATCCCTTGGACCTTCTTATTGACGATGAAACACAGAAATTGCATCGGAAATAAATACAAAAGGCACAATGCCGACTTAAGTACTGTCTACGATTTGAACCATTCCTGTGACTCTAGTTATAGATTCCGATGCTTCACTATCGGCTTACAGTATCCCTTGGACGTTCTTATTGACGATGAAACACTGAAATAGCATCGGAATTAAATAGAAAAGGCACATTGCCGACTTAAGTACAAGGAGACTGACTCTTCATACTGACTATGTTTGAACCATTCCTGTGACACAAGTTATAGATTCCGATGCTTCACTTCAGGTTTACTGTATCCCTTGGACCTTCTTATTGACGATGAAACACAGAAATGCATCCGAATTAAATACAAAAGGCACAATGCGGACTTAAGTACATGAAGGCTGACTCTTCTTACTGACTATGTTTTGAACCATTCCTGTGACACTAGTCATAGATTCCGATGCTTCACTTCAGGTTTAGTGTATCCTTTGAAATTTCTTATGGACGATGAAACACAGAAATTGCATCGGAATTAAATACAAAAGGCACAATGCCGACTTAGGTACATGATGACTGACTCTTCTTACTGTCTATGTTTTGAACCATTCCTGCGACACTACTTATAGATTCCGATGCGACACTCCAGTTTTACTGTATCCCTTGGACCTTCTTATTGACGATGAAACACAGAAATTGCAACGTAATTAAATACAAAAGGCACAATGCCGACATAAGTACAAGAAGACTGACTCTTCCTACTGTCTATGTTGTGGACCATTCCTGTGACACTAGTTACAGATTCCTATACTTCTTTTCAGGTTTAATGTATCTCTTGGACCTTCGTATTGACGATGAAACACAGATATTGCATCAGATTTAAATACAAGAGGCACAACGCCGACTTAAGTACATGAAGACCGACTCGTCTTACTGACTATGTTTTGAACCATTCCTGTGACACTAGTTATTGATTCAGATGCTTCACTTCAGGTTTACTGTATCCCTTGGCCCTTCTTGTTGACGATGAAACACAGAAATTGCATCGGAATTAAATACTAAAGGCACAATGCCGACTTAAGTACTGTCTATGTTTTGAACCATTCCTGTGACAATAGTTATAGATTCCGATGCTTCTCTTCAGGTTTAATGTATCTGTTGGACCTTCGTATTGACGATGAAACACAGAAATTGCATCGGAATTAAATACAAAAGGCACAACGCCAACTTAAGTACAGGAAGACCGACTCTTCTTACTGACTATGCTTTGAACGATTCCTGTGACACTAGTTATAGATTCCGATGCTTCTCTCCAGGTTTACTGTATCCCTTGGACCTTCTTATTGACGATGAAACCCAGATATTGCATCGGAATTAAATAGAAAAGGCACAATGCCGACTTAAGTACAAGAAGACTGGCTCTTCTTACTGACCATGTTTTGAACCATTCCTGTGACACTAGTTATAAATTCCGATGCTACACTCCAGGCTTGCTGTATCCCTTGTACCTTATTATTGACGATGAAACACAGAAATTGCATCGGAATTAAATACAAAAGGCACAATGCCGACCTATGTACAAGAAGACTGACCCTTCTCACTGACTATGTTTTGAATCATTCCTGTGACACTAGTTTTTGATTCCGATGCTTCACTTCATGTTTACTGTATCCCTTCGACCTTCTTATTGACGATGAAACACAGAAATTGCATCGGAATTAAATAGAAAAGGCACAATGCCGACATAAGCACAAGAAGACTGACTCTTCTTACTGACTATGTTTTGAACCATTCCTGTGACACTAGTTATAGATTCCGATGATTTACTTCAGCTATACTGTATCTATTGGACCTTCTTATTGACGATGAAACACAGAAATTGCATCGGAATTAAATACAAAAGGCACAATGCCGACTTAGGTAGAAGAAGACTGACTCTTCTTACTGTTTATGTTTGAACCATTCCTGTGACACCAGTTATAAATTCCGATGCTACACTCCAGGTTTACAGTACCCCTTGGACCTTCTTATTGACGATGAAACACAGAAATTGCATCGGAATTAAATACAAAAGGCACAATGCCGACTTAAGGACAAGAGGACTGACTCTTCTTGCTGACTATGTTTTGAACCATTCCAGTGACACTAGTTATAGATTCCGTTGCTTCACACCAGGTTTACTGTATCCCTCGGACCTTCTTATTGACGATGAAACACAGAAATTGCATCGGAAATAAATACAAAGGGCACAATGCCGACTTAAGGACAAGAAGACTGACTCTTCTTACTGACTATGTTTGAACCATTCCTGTGACACTAGTTATAGATTCCGATGCTTCACTCCAGGTTTACTGGATCCCTTGGACCTTCTCATTGACGATGAAACACAGAAATAGCTTCGGAATTAAATACAAAAAGCACAATGCCGTCTTAAGCTTAAGAAGACTGACTCTTCTTACTGACTATGTTTTCAACCAATCCTGTGACACTAATTATAGATCATGATGCTTCACTTCAGGTTTTCTGTATCCCTCTTACCTTCTTATTGACGATGAAACACAGAAATTGCATCGGAATTAAATACAAAAGGCACAATGCCGACTTAAGTACACGAAGACGGTATCTTCTTACTGTCTATGTTTTGAACCATTCCTGTGACACTAGTTATAGATTCCGATGCTTCACTTCAGGTTTACTGTATCCCTCTGACCTTCTTATTGACGATGAAACACAGAAATTGCACCGGAATTAAATACAAAAGGCACAATGCCGACTTAAGTACAAGAAGACTGACTCTTCGTACTGTCTATGTTTTGACCCATTCATGTGACACTAGTTATAGATTCCGATGCTTCACTCCACGTTTACTGAATCCCTTGGACCTTCTTGTTGACGATGAAACACTGAAATTGCATCGGAATTAAATAGAAAAGGCACAATGGCGACTTATGTACAACAAGGCTGACTCTTCTTACTGACTTTGTTTTGAACCATCCTGTGACACTAGTTATAGATTCTGATGCTTCACTCCAGGTTTACTGAATCCCTTGGACCTTCTTATTGACGATGAAACACTGAAATTGCATCGGAATTAAATAGAAAAGGCACAATGCCGACTTATGTACAAGAAGACTGACTCTTCTTACTGACTTTGTTTTGAACCATCCTGTGACACTAGTTATAGATTCCAATGCTTCACTTCAGATTTACTATATCCCTTGGACCTTCTTATTGACGATGAAACACAGAAATTGCATCGGAATTAAATACAAAAGGCACAATGCCGACTTAAGTACTTGAAGACTGACTCTTCTTACTGACTATGTTTTGAACCATTCCTGTGACACTAGTTATAGATTCCGTTGCTACACTCCAGATTTACTCTATCCCTTGGACCTTTTTATTGACGATGAAACACTGAAATTGCATCGTAATTAAATACTAAAGGCAAAATGCCGACTTAAGTACAAGAAGACTGACTCTTCCCACTGTCTATGTTTTGAACCATTCCATTGACACTAGTTATAGATTTCGATGCTTCTCTCCAGGTTTACTGCATCCCTTCGACCTTCTTATTGACGATGACACACTGAAATTGCATCGGAATTAAATACAAATGCAAAATGCCGACTTAAGTACAAGAAGAATGACTCTTCCTACAGTCTATGTTTTCAACCATTCCTGTGACACTAGTTATACATTCCGATGCTTAACTTCAGGTTTACTGTATCCCTCTGACCTTATTGACGATGAAACACAGAAATCGCTTCGGAATTAAATACAAAAGGCACAATACCGACTTAAGTACAAGAAGACTGACTCTTCTTACTGCCTATGTTTTGAACCATTCCTGTGACACTAGTTAGCGATTCCGATGCTTCACTTCAGCTTAACTGTATCATTTGGACCTTCTTAAATAACGATGAAACACAGAAATTGCATCGGAAATAAATACAAAAGGCACAATGCCGACTTAAGTACTGTCTACGATTTGAACCATTCCTGTGACTCTAGTTATAGATTCCGATGCTTCACTATCGGCTTACAGTATCCCTTGGACGTTCTTATTGACGATGAAACACTGAAATAGCATCGGAATTAAATAGAAAAGGCACATTGCCGACTTAAGTACAAGGAGACTGACTCTTCATACTGACTATGTTTGAACCATTCCTGTGACACAAGTTATAGATTCCGATGCTTCACTTCAGGTTTACTGTATCCCTTGGACCTTCTTATTGACGATGAAACACAGAAATGCATCCGAATTAAATACAAAAGGCACAATGCGGACTTAAGTACATGAAGGCTGACTCTTCTTACTGACTATGTTTTGAACCATTCCTGTGACACTAGTCATAGATTCCGATGCTTCACTTCAGGTTTAGTGTATCCTTTGAAATTTCTTATGGACGATGAAACACAGAAATTGCATCGGAATTAAATACAAAAGGCACAATGCCGACTTAGGTACATGATGACTGACTCTTCTTACTGTCTATGTTTTGAACCATTCCTGCGACACTACTTATAGATTCCGATGCGACACTCCAGTTTTACTGTATCCCTTGGACCTTCTTATTGACGATGAAACACAGAAATTGCAACGTAATTAAATACAAAAGGCACAATGCCGACATAAGTACAAGAAGACTGACTCTTCCTACTGTCTATGTTGTGGACCATTCCTGTGACACTAGTTACAGATTCCTATACTTCTTTTCAGGTTTAATGTATCTCTTGGACCTTCGTATTGACGATGAAACACAGATATTGCATCAGATTTAAATACAAGAGGCACAACGCCGACTTAAGTACATGAAGACCGACTCGTCTTACTGACTATGTTTTGAACCATTCCTGTGACACTAGTTATTGATTCAGATGCTTCACTTCAGGTTTACTGTATCCCTTGGCCCTTCTTGTTGACGATGAAACACAGAAATTGCATCGGAATTAAATACTAAAGGCACAATGCCGACTTAAGTACTGTCTATGTTTTGAACCATTCCTGTGACAATAGTTATAGATTCCGATGCTTCTCTTCAGGTTTAATGTATCTGTTGGACCTTCGTATTGACGATGAAACACAGAAATTGCATCGGAATTAAATACAAAAGGCACAACGCCAACTTAAGTACAGGAAGACCGACTCTTCTTACTGACTATGCTTTGAACGATTCCTGTGACACTAGTTATAGATTCCGATGCTTCTCTCCAGGTTTACTGTATCCCTTGGACCTTCTTATTGACGATGAAACCCAGATATTGCATCGGAATTAAATAGAAAAGGCACAATGCCGACTTAAGTACAAGAAGACTGGCTCTTCTTACTGACCATGTTTTGAACCATTCCTGTGACACTAGTTATAAATTCCGATGCTACACTCCAGGCTTGCTGTATCCCTTGTACCTTATTATTGACGATGAAACACAGAAATTGCATCGGAATTAAATACAAAAGGCACAATGCCGACCTATGTACAAGAAGACTGACCCTTCTCACTGACTATGTTTTGAATCATTCCTGTGACACTAGTTTTTGATTCCGATGCTTCACTTCATGTTTACTGTATCCCTTCGACCTTCTTATTGACGATGAAACACAGAAATTGCATCGGAATTAAATAGAAAAGGCACAATGCCGACATAAGCACAAGAAGACTGACTCTTCTTACTGACTATGTTTTGAACCATTCCTGTGACACTAGTTATAGATTCCGATGATTTACTTCAGCTATACTGTATCTATTGGACCTTCTTATTGACGATGAAACACAGAAATTGCATCGGAATTAAATACAAAAGGCACAATGCCGACTTAGGTAGAAGAAGACTGACTCTTCTTACTGTTTATGTTTGAACCATTCCTGTGACACCAGTTATAAATTCCGATGCTACACTCCAGGTTTACAGTATCCCTTGGACCTTCTTATTGACGATGAAACACAGAAATTGCATCGGAATTAAATACAAAAGGCACAATGCCGACTTAAGGACAAGAGGACTGACTCTTCTTGCTGACTATGTTTTGAACCATTCCAGTGACACTAGTTATAGATTCCGTTGCTTCACACCAGGTTTACTGTATCCCTCGGACCTTCTTATTGACGATGAAACACAGAAATTGCATCGGAAATAAATACAAAGGGCACAATGCCGACTTAAGGACAAGAAGACTGACTCTTCTTACTGACTATGTTTTGAACCATTCCTGTGACACTAGTTATAGATTCCGATGCTTCACTCCAGGTTTACTGGATCCCTTGGACCTTCTCATTGACGATGAAACACAGAAATAGCTTCGGAATTAAATACAAAAAGCACAATGCCGTCTTAAGCTTAAGAAGACTGACTCTTCTTACTGACTATGTTTTCAACCAATCCTGTGACACTAATTATAGATCATGATGCTTCACTTCAGGTTTTCTGTATCCCTCTTACCTTCTTATTGACGATGAAACACAGAAATTGCATCGGAATTAAATACAAAAGGCACAATGCCGACTTAAGTACACGAAGACGGTATCTTCTTACTGTCTATGTTTTGAACCATTCCTGTGACACTAGTTATAGATTCCGATGCTTCACTTCAGGTTTACTGTATCCCTCTGACCTTCTTATTGACGATGAAACACAGAAATTGCACCGGAATTAAATACAAAAGGCACAATGCCGACTTAAGTACAAGAAGACTGACTCTTCGTACTGTCTATGTTTTGACCCATTCATGTGACACTAGTTATAGATTCCGATGCTTCACTCCACGTTTACTGAATCCCTTGGACCTTCTTGTTGACGATGAAACACTGAAATTGCATCGGAATTAAATAGAAAAGGCACAATGGCGACTTATGTACAACAAGGCTGACTCTTCTTACTGACTTTGTTTTGAACCATCCTGTGACACTAGTTATAGATTCTGATGCTTCACTCCAGGTTTACTGAATCCCTTGGACCTTCTTATTGACGATGAAACACTGAAATTGCATCGGAATTAAATAGAAAAGGCACAATGCCGACTTATGTACAAGAAGACTGACTCTTCTTACTGACTTTGTTTTGAACCATCCTGTGACACTAGTTATAGATTCCAATGCTTCACTTCAGATTTACTATATCCCTTGGACCTTCTTATTGACGATGAAACACAGAAATTGCATCGGAATTAAATACAAAAGGCACAATGATGACTTAAGTACTTGAAGACTGACTATTCTTACTGACTATGTTTTGAACCATTCCTGTGACACTAGTTATAGATTCCGTTGCTACACTCCAGATTTACTCTATCCCTTGGACCTTTTTATTGACGATGAAACACTGAAATTGCATCGTAATTAAATACTAAAGGCAAAATGCCGACTTAAGTACAAGAAGACTGACTCTTCCCACTGCCTATGTTTTGAACCATTCCATTGACACTAGTTATAGATTTCGATGCTTCACTCCAGGTTTACTGCATCCCTTCGACCTTCTTATTGACGATGACACACTGAAATTGCATCGGAATTAAATACAAATGCAAAATGCCGACTTAAGTACAAGAAGAATGACTCTTCCTACAGTCTATGTTTTCAACCATTCCTGTGACACTAGTTATACATTCCGATGCTTAACTTCAGGTTTACTGTATCCCTCTGACCTTATTGACGATGAAACACAGAAATCGCTTCGGAATTAAATACAAAAGGCACAATACCGACTTAAGTACAAGAAGACTGACTCTTCTTACTGCCTATGTTTTGAACCATTCCTGTGACACTAGTTAGCGATTCCGATGCTTCACTTCAGCTTAACTGTATCATTTGGACCTTCTTAAATAACGATGAAAGACAGAAATTGCACCGGAATTAAATACAAAAGGCACAATGCCGACTTAAGTACAAGAAGACCGACTCTTCTTACTGTCTATGTTTTGAACCATTCCTGTGACACTAGTCATAGATTCCGATGCTTGACTTCAGGTTTACTGTATTCCTTGGACCTTCTTATTGACGGTGGAACACAGAAATTGCATCGGAATTTAATACAAAAGGCACAATGCCGACTCAAGTACAAGAAGACGGACTCTTCTTACTGACTACGTTTTGAACCATTCCTGTGACACTAGTTATAGATTCCGATGCTTCACTTCAGGTTTACTGTATCCCTCTGACCTTCTAATTGACGATGAAACACAGAAATTGCACCGGAATTAAATACAAAAGGCACAATGCCGACTTAAGTACAAGAAGACTGACTCTTCATTCTGTCTATGATTTGACCCATTCATGTGACACTAGTTATAGATTCCGATGCTTCACTCCAGGTTTACTGTATCGCTTGGACCTTCTTATTGACGATGAAACACTGAAATTGCATCGGAATTAAATACAAAAGGCAAAATGCCGACTTAAGTACAAGAAGACTGACTCTTCCCACTGTCTATGTTTGAACCATTCCTGTGACACTAGTTATAGATTCCGATGCTTCCCTCCAGGTTTACTGTATCCCTTGGACCTTCTCATTGACGATGAAACACAGAAATAACTTCGGAATTAAATACAAAAGGCACAATGACGACTTAAGGACAAGAAGACTGACTCTTCTTACTGACTTTGCTTTGAACCATTCCTGTGACACTAGTTATAGATTCCAATGCTTCACTTCAGATTTACTATATCCCTTGGACCTTCGTATTGACGATGAAACACAGAAATTGCATCGGAATTAAATACAAAAGGCACAATGCCTACTTAAGTACATGAAGACTGACTCTTCTTCCTGACTATGGTTTGAACCATTCCGGTGACACTAGTTATAGATTCCGATGCTTCACTCCAGGTTTACTGTTTCCCTTGGCCCTTTTTATTGACGATGAAACACTGAAATTGCATCGGAATTAAATACTAAAGGCAAAATGCCGACATAAGTACAAGAAGACTGACTCTTCCCACTGTCTATGTTTTGAACCATTCCATTGACACTAGTTATAGATTTCGATGCTTCACTCCAGGTTTACTGCATCCCTTGGACCTTCTAATTGTCGATGACACACTGAAATTGCATCGGAATTAGATACAAAATGCAAAATGCCGACTTAAGTACAAGAAGACTGACTCTTCCTACTGTCTATGATTTGAACCATTCCTGTGACACTAGTTATAGATTCCGATGCTTAACTTCAGGTTTACTGTATCCCTCTGACCTTATTGACGATGAAACACAGAAATCGCATCGGAATTAAATACAAAAGGCACAATACCGACATAAGTACAAGAAGACTGACTCTTCTTACTGCCTATGTTTTGAACCACTCCTGTGACACTAGTTAGCGATTCCGATGCTTCACTTCAGCTTAACTGTATCATTTGGACCTTCTTATTAACGATGTAAGACAGAAATTGCACCGGAATTAAATAGAAAAGGCACAAAGCCGACTTAAGTACAAGAAGACCGACTCTTCTTACTGTCTATGTTTTGAACCATTCCTGTGACACTAGTCATAGATTCCGATGCTTGTCTTCAGGTTTACTGTATTCCTTGGAACTTCTTATTGACGGTGGAACACAAAAATTGCATCGGAATTTAATATAAAAGGCACAATGGCGACTCAAGTACAAGAAGACTGACTCTACTTACTGACTACGTTTTGAACCATTCCTGTAACACTAGTTATAGATTCCGATGCTTCACTTCAGGTTTACTGTATCCCTTGGACCTTCTTGTTGGCGATGAAACACAGAAATTGCATCGGAATTAAATACAAAAGGCACAATGCCGACTTAAGTAAAAGAAGACTGTATCTTCTTACTGTCTATGTTTTGAAACATTCCTGTGACACTAGTTATAGATTCCGATGCCTCACTCCAGGTTTACTGTATCCCTTGGACCTTCTCATTGACGATGAGACACAGATATAGCTTCGGAATTAAATACAAAAGGCACAATGCTGACTTAAGGACAAGAAGACTGCCTCTTCTTACTGACTATGATTTGAATCATTCCTGTGAAACTAGTTATAGATTCCGATGCTTCACTTCAGGTTTACTGTATCCCTCTGACCTTCTTATTGACGATGAAACACAGAAATTGCACCGGAATTAAATACAAAAGGCACAATGCCGACTTAAGTACAAGAAGACTGACTCTCCATACTGTCTATGTTTTGACCCATTCATGTGACACTAGTTATAGATTCCGATGCTTCACTCCAGGTTGTCTGTATCCCTTGGACCTCCTTATTGACGATGAAACACTGAAATTGCATCGGAATTAAATACAAAAGGCAAAATGCCGACTTAAGTACAAGAAGACTGACTCTTCGTACTGTCTATGTTTGAACCATTCCTGTGACACTAGTTATAGATTCCGATGCTTCACTTCAGGATTACTGAATCCCTTTGACCTTCTTATTAATGACGAATCACAGAAATGGCATCGGAATTAAATACAACAGGCACAATGCCGACTTAAGTACAAGAAGACTGACTCTTCTTACTGTCTATGCTTTGAACCATTCCTGTGACGCTAGTTATAGATTCCGATGCTTCACTTCAGGTTTACTGTATCCCTTAGACCTTCTTATTGGCGATGAATCACAGTAATTGCATCGGAATTAAATACAAAAGGCACAATGCCGACTTAAGTATAAGAAGACTGTATCTTCCTACTGTCTATGTTTTGAACCATTCCTGTGACACTAGTTATAGAATCCGATGCTTCACTCCAGGTTTACTGTATCCCTTGGACCTTCTCATTGACTATGAAACACAGAAATTGCATCGGAATGAAATACAAAAGGCACAATGCCGACTTAAGGAGAAGAAGACTGACTCTTCTTACTGACTATGCATTGAACCATTCCTGTGACACTAGTTATAGATTCCGATGCTTTACTTCAGCTATACTGTATCTATTGCACCTTCTTATTGACGATGAAACACAAAAATTGCATCGGAATTAAATACAAAAGGCACAATGCCGACTTAGGTAGAAGAAGACTGACTCTTCTTACTGTTTATGTTTGAACCATTCCTGCGACACCAGTTATAAATTCCGATGCTTCACTCCAGGTTTACTGTATCCCTTGGACCTTCTTATTGACGATGAAACACAGAAATTGCATCGGAAATAAATACAAAAGGCACAAAGCTGACTTAAGGACAAGAGGACTGACTCTTCTTGCTGACTATGTTTTGAACCATTCCAGTGACACTAGTTATAGATTCCGTTGCTTCACTCCAGGTTTACTGTATCCCTCGGACCTTCTTATTGACGATGAAACACAGAAATTGCATCGGAAATAAATACAAAGGGCACAATGCCGACTTAAGGACAAGAAGACTGACTCTTCTTACTGACTATGTTTTGAACCATTCCTGTGACACTAGTTATAGATTCCGATGCTTCACTCCAGGTTTACTGGATCCCTTGGACCTTCTCATTGACGATGAAACACAGAAATAGCTTCGGAATTAAATACAAAAGGCACAATGCCGTCTTAAGCTTAAGAAGACTGACTCTTCTTACTGACTATGTTTTCAACCAATCCTGTGACACTAGTTATAGATCATGATGCTTCACTTCAGGTTTACTGTATCCCTCTTACCTTCTTATTGACGATGAAACACAGAAATTGCATCGGAATTAAATACAAAAGGCACAATGCCGACTTAAGTACACGAAGACGGTATCTTCTTACTGTCTATGTTTTGAACCATTCTTGTGACACTAGTTATAGATTCCGATGCTTCACTTCAGGTTTACTGTATCCCTTGGACCTTCTTATTGACGATGACACACTGAAATTGCATCGGAAATAAATACAAAATGCAAAACGCCGACTTAAGTACAAGAAGACTGACTCTTCTTACTGACTATGTTTTGAACCATTCCTGTGACACTAGTTATAGATTCCGATGCTTCACTTCAGGTTTACTGTATCCCTCTGACCTTCTTATTGACGATGAAACACAGAAATTGCACCGGAATTAAATACAAAAGGCACAATGCCGACTTAAGTACAAGAAGACTGTCTCTTCATACTGTCTATGTTTTGACCCATTCATGTGACACTAGTTATAGATTCCGATGCTTCACTCCATTTTTACTGTATCCCTTGGACCTTCTTATTGACGATGAAACACTGAAATTGCATCGGAATTAAATACAAAAGGCAAAATGCCGACTTAAGTACAAGAAGACTGACTCTTCACACTGTCTATGTTTTGAACCATTCCTGTGACACTAGTTATAGAATCCAATGCTTCACTCTAGGTTTACTGTATCCCTTGGACCTTCTCATTGACGATGAAACACAGATATAGCTTCGGAATTAAATACAAAAGGCACAATGCCGACTTAAGCACAAGAAGACTGACGCTTCTTACTGACTATGTTTTGAACCATTCCTGTGACACTAGTTATAGATTCCGATGCTTCACTTCAGGTTTACTGTATCCCTCTGACCTTCTTATTGACGATGAAACACAGAAATTGCACCGGAATTAAATACAAAAGGCACAATGCCGACTTAAGTACAAGAAGACAGACTCTTCGTACTGTCTATGCTTTGACCCATTCATGTGACACTAGTTATAGATTCCGATGCTTCACTCCAGGTTTACTGAATCCCTTGGACCTTCTTGTTGACGATGAAACACTGAAATTGCATCGGAATTAAATAGAAAAGGCACAATGGCGACTTATGTACAACAAGGCTGACTCTTCTTACTGACTTTGTTTTGAACCATCCTGTGAAACTAGTTATAGATTCCAATGCTTCACTTCAGGTTTACTATATCCCTTGGACCTTCTTACTGACGATGAAACACAGAAATTGCATCGGAATTAAATACAAAAGGCACAATGTCGACTTAAGGACAAGAAGACTGACTCTTCTTACTGACTATGTTTTCAACCAATCCTGTGACACTAATTATAGATCATGATGCTTCACTTCAGGTTTACTGTATACCTCTTACCTTCTTATTGACGATGAAACGCAGATATTGCATCGGAATTAGATACAAAAGGCACAATGCCTACTTAAGTACAAGAAGACTGACTCTTCTTACTGACTATGTTTTGAACCATTCCTGTGACACTAGTTATAGATTCCGATGCTTCACTTCACGTTTACTGTATCCCTCTGACCTTCTTATTGACGATGAAACACAGCAATTGCACCGGAATTAAATACAAAAGGCACAATGCCGACTTAAGTACAAGAAGACTGACTCTTCATACTGTCTATGTTTTGACCCATTCATGTGACACTAGTTATAGATTCCGATGTTTCCCTCCAGGTTTACTGTATCCCTTGGACCTTCTTATTGACGATGAAGCACTGAAATTGCATCGGAATTAAATACAAAAGGCAAAATGCCGACATAAGTACAAGAAGACTGACTCTACCCACCGTCTATGTTTTGAACCATTCCTGTGACACTAGTTATAGATTCCGATGCTTCACTCCAGGTTTACTGTATCCCTTGGACCTTCTCATTGACGATGAAACACAGAAATAGCTTTGGAATTAAACGCAAAAGGCACAATGCCGACTTAAGCACAAGAAGACAGGCTCTTCTTACTGATTATGTATTGAACCATTCCTGTGACACTAGTTATAGATTCCGATGCTACACTCCAGGTTTACTCTATCCCTTGGACCTTTTTATTGACGATGAAACACTGAAATTGCATCGTAATTAAATACTAAAGGCAAAATGCCGACTTAAGTACAAGAAGACTGACTCTTCCCACTGTCTATGTTTTAAGCCATTCCATTGACACTAGTTATAGATTTCGATGCTTCACTCCAGGTTTACTGCATCCCTTCGACCTTCTTATTGACGATGACACACTGAAATTGCATCGGAATTAAATACAAATGCAAAATGCCGACTTAAGTACAAGAAGACTGACTCTTCCTACTGTCTATGTTTTCAACCATTCCTGTGACACTAGTTATAGATTCCGATGCTTCACTCCAGGTTTACTGTATCGCTTGGACCTTCATATTGACGATGAAACACTGAAATTGCATCGGAATTAAATACAAAAGGCAAAATGCCGACTTAAGTACAAGAAGACTGACTCTTCCCACTGTCTATGTTTGAACCATTCCTGTGACACTAGTTATAGATTCCGATGCTTCACTTCAGCTTAACTGTATCATTTGGACCTTCTTATTAACGATGAAGGACAGAAATTGCACCGGAATTAAATACAAAAGGCACAATGCCGACTTAAGTACAAGAAGACCGACTCTTCTTACTGACTACGTTTTGAACCATTCCTGTGACACTAGTTATAGATTCCGATGCTTCACTTCAGGTTTACTGTATCCCTCTGACCTTCTTATTGACGATGAAACACAGAAATTGCACCGGAATTAAATACAAAAGGCACAATGCCGACTTAAGTACAAGAAGACTGACTCTTCATTCTGTCTATGTTTTGACCCATTCATGTGACACTAGTTATAGATTCCGATGCTTCACTCCAGGTTTACTGTATCGCTTGGACCTTCTTATTGACGATGAAACACTGAAATTGCATCGGAATTAAATACAAAAGGCAAAATGCCGACTTAAGTACAAGAAGACTGACTCTTCCCACTGTCTATGTTTGAACCATTCCTGTGACACTAGTTATAGATTCCGATGCTTCACTCCAGGTTTACTGTATCCCTTGGACCTTCTCATTGACGATGAAACACAGAAATAGCTTCGGAATTAAATACAAAAGGCACAATGACGGCTTAAGGACAAGAAGACTGACTCTTCTTACTGACTTTGCTTTGAACCATTCCTGTGACACTAGTTATAGATTCCAATGCTTCACTTCAGATTTACTATATCCCTTGGCCTTCTTCTTGACGATGAAACACAGAAATTGCATCGGAATTAAATACAAAAGGCACAATGCCGACTTAAGTACATGAAGACTGACTCTTCTTCCTGACTATGTTTTGAACCATTCCTGTGACACTAGTTATAGATTCCGATGCTTAACTTCAGGTTTACTGTATCCCTCTGACCTTATTGACGATGAAACACAGAAATCGCATCGGAATTAAATACAAAAGGCACAATACCGACATAAGTACAAGAAGACTGACTCTTCTTACTGCCTATGCTTTGAACCATTCCTGTGACACTAGTTAGCGATTCCGATGCTTCACTTCAGCTTAACTGTATCATTTGGACCTTCTTATTAACGATGTAAGACAGAAATTGCACCGGAATTAAATAGAAAAGGCACAATGCCGACTTAAGTACAAGAAGACCGACTCTTCTTACTGTCTATGTTTTCGAACCATTCCTGTGACACTAGTCATAGAATCCGATGCTTGACTTCAGGTTTACTGTATTCCTTGGACCTTCTTATTGACGGTGGAACACAAAAATTGCATCGGAATTTAATACAAAAGGCACAATGCCGACTCAAGTACAAGAAGACTGACTCTACTTACTGACTACGTTTTGAACCATTCCTGTGACACTAGTTATAGATTCCGATGCTTCAGTTCAGGTTTACTGTACCCATCTGACCTTCTTAGTTATGATGATACACAGAAATTGCAACGGAATTAAATAAAAAAGGCACTATGCTGACTTAAGTACACGAAGACCGACTCTTCTTACTGACTATGGTTTGAACCATTCCTGTGACACTAGTTATAGATTCCGATGCTTCACTTCAGGTTTACTGTATCCCTTGGACCTTCTTATTGGCGATGAATCACAGAAATTGCATCGGAATTAAATACAAAAGGCACAATGCCGACTTAAGTACAAGAAGACTGTATCTTCCTACTGTCTATGTTTTGAACCATTCCTGTGACACTAGTTATAGAATCCGATGCTTCACTCCAGGTTTACTGTATCCCTTGGACCTTCTCATTGACGATGAAACACAGAAATTGCATCGGAATGAAATACAAAAGTCACAATGCCGACTTAAGGAGAAGAAGACTGACTCTTCTTACTGACTATGCTTTGAACCATTCCTGTGACACTAGTTATAGATTCCGATGCTTTACTTCAGCTATACTCTATCTATTGGACCTTCTTATTGACGATGAAACACAAAAATTGCATCGGAATTAAATACAAAAGGCACAATGCCGACTTAGGTAGAAGAAGACTGACTCTTCTTACTGTTTATGTTTGAACCATTCCTGCGACACCAGTTATAAATTCCGATGCTACACTCCAGGTTTACTGTATCCCTTGGACCTTCGTATTGACGATGAAACACAGAAATTGCATCGGAATTAAATACAAAAGGCACAATGCTGACTTAAGGACAAGAGGACTGACTCTTCTTGCTGACTATGTTTTGAACCATTCCAGTGACACTAGTTATAGATTCCGTTGCTTCACTCCAGGTTTACTGTATCCCTCGGACCTTCTTATTGACGATGAAACACAGAAATTGCATCGGAAATAAATACAAAAGGCACAATGCCGACTTAAGGACAAGAAGACTGACCCTTCTTACTGACTATGTTTTGAACCATTCCTGTGACACTAGTTATAGATTCCGATGCTTCACTCCAGGTTTACTGGATCCCTTGGACCTTCTCATTGACGATGAAACACAGAAATAGCTTCGGAATTAAATACAAAAGGCACAATGCCGTCTTAAGCTTAAGAAGACTGACTCTTCTTACTGACTATGTTTTCAACCAATCCTGTGACACTAATTATAGATCATGATGCTTCACTTCAGGTTTACTGTATCCCTCTTACCTTCTTATTGACGATGAAACACAGAAATTGCATCGGAATTAAATACAAAAGGCACAATGCCGACTTAAGTACACGAAGACGGTATCTTCTTACTGTCTATGTTTTGAACCATTCTTGTGACACTAGTTATAGATTCCGATGCTTCACTTCAGGTTTACTGTATCCCTTGGACCTTCTTATTGACGATGACACACTGAAATTGCATCGGAAATAAATACAAAATGCAAAACGCCGACTTAAGGTCAAGAAGACTGACTCTTCTTACTGACTATGTTTTGAACCATTCCTGTGACACTAGTTATAGATTCCGATGCTTCACTTCAGGTTTACTGTATCCCTCTGACCTTCTTATTGACGATGAAACACAGAAATTGCACCGGAATTAAATACAAAAGGCACAATGCCGACTTAAGTACAAGAAGACTGTCTCTTCATACTGTCTATGTTTTGACCCATTCATGTGACACTAGTTATAGATTCCGATGCTTCACTCCATGTTTACTGTATCCCTTGGACCTTCTTATTGACGATGAAACACTGAAATTGCATCGGAATTAAATACAAAAGGCAAAATGCCGACTTTAGTACAAGAAGACTGACTCTTCACACTGTCTATGTTTTGAACCATTCCTGTGACACTAGTTATAGAATCCAATGCTTCACTCTAGGTTTACTGTATCCCTTGGACCTTCTCATTGACGATGAAACACAGATATAGCTTCGGAATTAAATACAAAAGGCACAATGCCGACTTAAGCACAAGAAGACTGACTCTTCTTACTGACTATGTTTTGAACCATTCCTGTGACACTAGTTATAGATTCCGATGCTTCACTTCAGGTTTACTGTATCCCTCGGACCTTCTTATTGACGATGAAACACAGAAATTGCACCGGAATTAAATACAAAAGGCACAATGCCGACTTAAGTACAAGAAGACAGACTCTTCGTACTGTCTATGATTTGACCCATTCATGTGACACTAGTTATAGATTCCGATGCTTCACTCCAGGTTTACTGAATCCCTTGGACCTTCTTGTTGACGATGAAACACTGAAATTGCATCGGAATTAAATAGAAAAGGCACAATGGCGACTTATGTACAACAAGGCTGACTCTACTTACTGACTTTGTTTTGAACCATCCTGTGAAACTAGTTATAGATTCCAATGCTTCACTTCAGGTTTACTATATCCCTTGGACCTTCTTACTGACGATGAAACACAGAAATTGCATCGGAATTAAATACAAAAGGCACAATGTCGACTTAAGGACAAGAAGACTGACTCTTCTTACTGACTATGTTTTCAACCAATCCTGTGACACTAATTATTGATCATGATGCTTCACTTCAGGTTTACTGTATACCTCTTACCTTCTTATTGACGATGAAACGCAGATATTGCATCGGAATTAGATACAAAAGGCACAATGCCTACTTAAGTACAAGAAGACTGACTCTTCTTACTGACTATGTTTTGAACCATTCCTGTGACACTAGTTATAGATTCCGATGCTTCACTTCACGTTTACTGTATCCCTCTGACCTTCTTATTGACGATGAAACACAGCAATTGCACCGGAATTAAATACAAAAGGCACAATGCCGACTTAAGTACAAGAAGACTGACTCTTCATACTGTCCATGTTTTGACCCATTCATGTGACACTAGTTATAGATTCCGATGTTTCCCTCCAGGTTTACTGTATCCCTTGGACCTTCTTATTGACGATGAAGCACTGAAATTGCATCGGAATTAAATACAAAAGGCAAAATGCCGACATAAGTACAAGAAGACTGACTCTACCCACCGTCTATGTTTTGAACCATTCCTGTGACACTAGTTATAGATTCCGATGCTTCACTCCAGGTTTACTGTATCCCTTGGACCTTCTCATTGACGATGAAACACAGAAATAGCTTTGGAATTAAACGCAAAAGGCACAATGCCGACTTAAGCACAAGAAGACAGGCTCTTCTTACTGATTATGTATTGAACCATTCCTGTGACACTAGTTATAGATTCCGATGCTACACTCCAGGTTTACTCTATCCCTTGGACCTTTTTATTGACGATGAAACACTGAAATTGCATCGTAATTAAATACTAAAGGCAAAATGCCGACTTAAGTACAAGAAGACTGACTCTTCCCACTGTCTATGTTTTAAGCCATTCCATTGACACTAGTTATAGATTTCGATGCTTCACTCCAGGTTTACTGCATCCCTTCGACCTTCTTATTGACGATGACACACTGAAATTGCATCGGTATTAAATACAAATGCAAAATGCCGACTTAAGTACAAGAAGACTGACTCTTCCTACTGTCTATGTTTTCAACCATTCCTGTGACACTAGTTATAGATTCCGATGCTTCACTCCAGGTTTACTGTATCGCTTGGACCTTCATATTGACGATGAAACACTGAAATTGCATCGGAATTAAATACAAAAGGCAAAATGCCGACTTAAGTACAAGAAGACTGACTCTTCCCACTGTCTATGTTTGAACCATTCCTGTGACACTAGTTATAGATTCCGATGCTTCACTTCAGCTTAACTGTATCATTTGGACCTTCTTATTAACGATGAAGGACAGAAATAGCACCGGAATTAAATACAAAAGGCACAATGCCGACTTAAGTACAAGAAGACCGACTCTTCTTACTGACTACGTTTTGAACCATTCCTGTGACACTAGTTATAGATTCCGATGCTTCACTTCAGGTTTACTGTATCCCTCTGACCTTCTTATTGACGATGAAACACAGAAATTGCACCGGAATTAAATACAAAAGGCACAATGCCGACTTAAGTACAAGAAGACTGACTCTTCATTCTGTCTATGTTTTGACCCATTCATGTGACACTAGTTATAGATTCCGATGCTTCACTCCAGGTTTACTGTATCGCTTGGACCTTCTTATTGACGATGAAACATGAAATTGCATCGGAATTAAATACAAAAGGCAAAATGCCGACTTAAGTACAAGAAGACTGACTCTTCCCACTGTCTATGTTTGAACCATTCCTGTGACACTAGTTATAGATTCCGATGCTTCACTCCAGGTTTACTGTATCCCTTGGACCTTCTCATTGACGATGAAACACAGAAATAGCTTCGGAATTAAATACAAAAGGCACAATGACGGCTTAAGGACAAGAAGACTGACTCTTCTTACTGACTTTGCTTTGAACCATTCCTGTGACACTAGTTATAGATTCCAATGCTTCACTTCAGATTTACTATATCCCTTGGACCTTCTTATTGACGATGAAACACAGAAATTGCATCGGAATTAAATACAAAAGGCACAATGCCGACTTAAGTACATGAAGACTGACTCTTCTTCCTGACTATGTTTTGAACCATTCCTGTGACACTAGTTATAGATTCCGATGCTTAACTTCAGGTTTACTGTATCCCTCTGACCTTATTGACGATGAAACACAGAAATCGCATCGGAATTAAATACAAAAGGCACAATACCGACATAAGTACAAGAAGACTGACTCTTCTTACTGCCTATGCTTTGAACCATTCCTGTGACACTAGTTAGCGATTCCGATGCTTCACTTCAGCTTAACTGTATCATTTGGACCTTCTTATTAACGATGTAAGACAGAAATTGCACCGGAATTAAATAGAAAAGGCACAATGCCGACTTAAGTACAAGAAGACCGACTCTTCTTACTGTCTATGTTTTCGAACCATTCCTGTGACACTAGTCATAGATTCCGATGCTTGACTTCAGGTTTACTGTATTCCTTGGACCTTCTTATTGACGGTGGAACACAAAAATTGCATCGGAATTTAATACAAAAGGCACAATGCCGACTCAAGTACAAGAAGACTGACTCTACTTACTGACTACGTTTTGAACCATTCCTGTGACACTAGTTACAGATTCCGATGCTTCAGTTCAGGTTTACTGTACCCATCTGACCTTCTTAGTTATGATGATACACAGAAATTGCAACGGAATTAAATAAAAAAGGCACTATGCTGACTTAAGTACACGAAGACCGACTCTTCTTACTGACTATGGTTTGAACCATTCCTGTGACACTAGTTATAGATTCCGATGCTTCACTTCAGGTTTACTGTATCCCTTGGACCTTCTTATTGGCGATGAATCACAGAAATTGCATCGGAATTAAATACAAAAGGCACAATGCCGACTTAAGTACAAGAAGACTGTATCTTCCTACTGTCTATGTTTTGAACCATTCCTGTGACACTAGTTATAGAATCCGATGCTTCACTCCAGGTTTACTGTATCCCTTGGACCTTCTCATTGACGATGAATCACAGAAATTGCATCGGAATGAAATACAAAAGTCACAATGCCGACTTAAGGAGAAGAAGACTGACTCTTCTTACTGACTATGCTTTGAACCATTCCTGTGACACTAGTTATAGATTCCGATGCTTTACTTCAGCTATACTGTATCTATTGGACCTTCTTATTGACGATGAAACACAAAAATTGCATCGGAATTAAATACAAAAGGCACAATGCCGACTTAGGTAGAAGAAGACTGACTCTTCTTACTGTTTATGTTTGAACCATTCCTGCGACACCAGTTATAAATTCCGATGCTACACTCCAGGTTTACTGTATCCCTTGGACCTTCTTATTGACGATGAAACACAGAAATTGCATCGGAATTAAATACAAAAGGCACAATGCTGACTTAAGGACAAGAGGACTGACTCTTCTTGCTGACTATGTTTTGAACCATTCCAGTGACACTAGTTATAGATTCCGTTGCTTCACTCCAGGTTTACTGTATCCCTCGGACCTTCTTATTGACGATGAAACACAGAAATTGCATCGGAAATAAATACAAAAGGCACAATGCCGACTTAAGGACAAGAAGACTGACCCTTCTTACTGACTATGTTTTGAACCATTCCTGTGACACTAGTTATAGATTCCGATGCTTCACTCCAGGTTTACTGGATCCCTTGGACCTTCTCATTGACGATGAAACACAGAAATAGCTTCGGAATTAAATACAAAAGGCACAATGCCGTCTTAAGCTTAAGAAGACTGACTCTTCTTACTGACTATGTTTTCAACCAATCCTGTGACACTAATTATAGATCATGATGCTTCACTTCAGGTTTACTGTATCCCTCTTACCTTCTTATTGACGATGAAACACAGAAATTGCATCGGAATTAAATACAAAAGGCACAATGCCGACTTAAGTACACGAAGACGGTATCTTCTTACTGTCTATGTTTTGAACCATTCTTGTGACACTAGTTATAGATTCCGATGCTTCACTTCAGGTTTACTGTATCCCTTGGACCTTCTTATTGACGATGACACACTGAAATTGCATCGGAAATAAATACAAAATGCAAAACGCCGACTTAAGGTCAAGAAGACTGACTCTTCTTACTGACTATGTTTTGAACCATTCCTGTGACACTAGTTATAGATTCCGATGCTTCACTTCAGGTTTACTGTATCCCTCTGACCTTCTTATTGACGATGAAACACAGAAATTGCACCGGAATTAAATACAAAAGGCACAATGCCGACTTAAGTACAAGAAGACTGTCTCTTCATACTGTCTATGTTTTGACCCATTCATGTGACACTAGTTATAGATTCCGATGCTTCACTCCAGGTTTACTGTATCCCTTGGACCTTCTTATTGACGATGAAACACTGAAATTGCATCGGAATTAAATACAAAAGGCAAAATGCCGACTTAAGTACAAGAAGACTGACTCTTCACACTGTCTATGTTTTGAACCATTCCTGTGACACTAGTTATAGAATCCAATGCTTCACTCTAGGTTTACTGTATCCCTTGGACCTTCTCATTGACGATGAAACACAGATATAGCTTCGGAATTAAATACAAAAGGCACAATGCCGACTTAAGCACAAGAAGACTGACTCTTCTTACTGACTATGTTTTGAACCATTCCTGTGACACTAGTTATAGATTCCGATGCTTCACTTCAGGTTTACTGTATCCCTCGGACCTTCTTATTGACGATGAAACACAGAAATTGCACCGGAATTAAATACAAAAGGCACAATGCCGACTTAAGTACAAGAAGACAGACTCTTCGTACTGTCTATGCATTGACCCATTCATGTGACACTAGTTATAGATTCCGATGCTTCACTCCAGGTTTACTGAATCCCTTGGACCTTCTTGTTGACGATGAAACACTGAAATTGCATCGGAATTAAATAGAAAAGGCACAATGGCGACTTATGTACAACAAGGCTGACTCTTCTTACTGACTTTGTTTTGAACCATCCTGTGAAACTAGTTATAGATTCCAATGCTTCACTTCAGGTTTACTATATCCCTTGGACCTTCTTACTGACGATGAAACACAGAAATTGCATCGGAATTAAATACAAAAGGCACAATGTCGACTTAAGGACAAGAAGACTGACTCTTCTTACTGACTATGTTTTCAACCAATCCTGTGACACTAATTATAGATCATGATGCTTCACTTCAGGTTTACTGTATACCTCTTACCTTCTTATTGACGATGAAACGCAGATATTGCATCGGAATTAGATACAAAAGGCACAATGCCTACTTAAGTACAAGAAGACTGACTCTTCTTACTGACTATGTTTTGAACCATTCCTGTGACACTAGTTATAGATTCCGATGCTTCACTTCACGTTTACTGTATCCCTCTGACCTTCTTATTGACGATGAAACACAGCAATTGCACCGGAATTAAATACAAAAGGCACAATGCCGACTTAAGTACAAGAAGTCTGACTCTTCATACTGTCTATGTTTTGACCCATTCATGTGACACTAGTTATAGATTCCGATGTTTCCCTCCAGGTTTACTGTATCCCTTGGACCTTCTTATTGACGATGAAACACTGAAATTTCATCGGAATTAAATACAAAAGGCAAAATGCCGACTTAAGTACAAGAAGACTGACTCTACCCACTGTCTATGTTTTGAACCATTCCTGTGACACTAGTTATAGATTCCGATGCTTCACCCCAGGTTTACTGTATCCCTTGGACCTTCTCATTGACGATGAAACACAGAAATAGCTTTGGAATTAAACGCAAAAGGCACAATGCCGACTTAAGCACAAGAAGACAGGCTCTTCTCACTGATTATGCTTTGAACCATTCCTGTGACACTAGTTATAGATTCCGATGCTACACTCCAGGTTTACTCTATCCCTTCGACCTTTTTATTGACGATGAAACACTGAAATTGCATCGTTTTTAAATACTAAAGGCAAAATGCGGACTTAAGTACAAGAAGACTGACTCTTCCCACTGTCTATGTTTTAAACCATTCCATTGACACTAGTTATAGATTTCGATGCTTCACTCCAGGTTTACTGCATCCCTTCGACCTATTGACGATGACACACTGAAATTGCATCGGAATTAAATACAAATGCAAAATGCCGACTTAAGTACAAGAAGACTGACTCTTCCTACTGTCTATGTTTTCAACCATTCCTGTGACACTAGTTATGCATTCCGATGCTTAACTTCAGGTTTACTGTATCCCTCTGACCTTATTGACGATGAAAAACACAGAAATCGCTTCGGAATTAAATACAAAAGGCACAATACCGACTTAAGTACAAGAAGACTGACTCTTGTTACTGCCTATGTTTTGAACCATTCCTGTGACACTAGTTAGCGATTCCGATGCTTCACTTCAGCTTAACTGTATCATTTGGACCTTCTTATTAACGATGAAGGACAGAAATTGCACCGGAATGAAATACAAAAGGCACAATGCCGACTTAAGTACAAGAAGACCGACTCTTCTTACTGACTACGTTTTGAACCATTCCTGTGACACTAGTTATAGATTCCGATGCTTCACTTCAGGTTTACTGTATCCCTCTGACCTTCTTATTGACGATGAAACACAGAAATTGCACCGGAATTAAATACAAAAGGCACAATGCCGACTTAAGTACAAGAAGACTGACTCTTCATTCTGTCTATGTTTTTGACCCATTCATGTGACACTAGTTATAGATTCCGATGCTTCACTCCAGGTTTACTGTATCGCTTGGACCTTCTTATTGACGATGAAAACACTGAAATTGCATCGGAATTAAATACAAAACGCAAAATGCCGACTTAAGTACAAGAAGACTGACTCTTCCCACTGTCTATGTTTGAACCATTCCTGTGACACTAGTTATAGATTCCGATGCTTCACTCCAGGTTTACTGTATCCCTTGGACCTTCTCATTGACGATGAAACACAGAAATAGCTTCGGAATTAAATACAAAAGGCACAATGACGGCTTAAGGACAAGAAGACTGACTCTTCTTACTGACTTTGCTTTGAACCATTCCTGTGACACTAGTTATAGATTCCAATGCTTCACTTCAGATTTACTATATCCCTTGGACCTTCTTATTGACGATGAAACACAGAAATTGCATCGGAATTAAATACAAAAGGCACAATGCCGACTTAAGTACATGAAGACTGACTCTTCTTCCTGACTATGTTTTGAACCATTCCTGTGACACTAGTTATAGATTCCGATGCTTAACTTCAGGTTTACTGTATCCCTCTGACCTTATTGACGATGAAACACAGAAATCGCATCGGAATTAAATACAAAAGGCACAATACCGACATAAGTACAAGAAGACTGACTCTTCTTACTGCCTATGCTTTGAACCATTCCTGTGACACTAGTTAGCGATTCCGATGCTTCACTTCAGCTTAACTGTATCATTTGGACCTTCTTATTAACGATGTAAGACAGAAATTGCACCGGAATTAAATAGAAAAGGCACAATGCCGACTTAAGTACAAAAAGACCGACTCTTCTTACTGTCTATGTTTTCGAACCATTCCTGTGACACTAGTCATAGATTCCGATGCTTGACTTCAGGTTTACTGTATTCCTTGGACCTTCTTATTGACGGTGGAACACAAAAATTGCATCGGAATTTAATACAAAAGGCACAATGCCGACTCAAGTACAAGAAGACTGACTCTACTTACTGACTACGTTTTGAACCATTCCTGTGACACTAGTTATAGATTCCGATGCTTCACTTCAGGTTTACTGTATCACTTGGACCTTCTTATTGACGATGAAACACAGAAATTGCACCGGAATTAAATACAAAAGGCACAATGCCGACTTAAGTACAAGATGACTGACTCTTCATACTGTCTATGTTTTGAAACATTCCTGTGACACTAGTTATAGATTCCGATGCTTCACTCCAGGTTTACTGTATCCCTTGGACCTTCTCATTGACGATGAGACACAGAAATAGCTTCGGAATTAAATACAAAAGGCGCAATGCTGACTTAAGGAAAAGAAGACTGCCTCTTCTTACTGACTATGTTTTGAATCATTCCTGTGAAACTAGTTATAGATTCCGATGCTTCACTTCAGGTTTACTGTATCCCTCTGACCTTCTTATTGACGATGAAACACAGAAATTGCACCGGAATTAAATACAAAAGGCACAATGCCGACTTAGGTACAAGAAGACTGACTCTTCATACTGTCTATGTTTTGACCCATTCATGTGACACTAGTTATAGATTCCGATGCTTCACTCCAGGTTGTCTGTATCCCTTGGACCTTCTTATTGACGATGAAACACTGAAATTGCATCGGAATTAAATACAAAAGGCAAAATGCCGACTTATGTACAAGAAGACTGACTCTTCGTACTGTCTATGTTTGAACCATTCCTGTGACACTAGTTATAGATTCCGATGCTTCACTTCAGGATTACTGAATCCCTTTGACCTTCTTATTAATGACGAATCACAGAAATTGCATCGGAATTAAATACAACAGGCACAATGCCGACTTAAGTACAAGAAGACTGACTCTTCTTACTGTCTATGCTTTGAACCATTCCTGTGACACTAGTTATAGATTCCGATTCTTCACTTCAGGTTTACTGTATCCCTTAGACCTTCTTATTGGCGATGAATCACAGAAATTGCATCGCAATTAAATACAAAAGGCACAATGCCGACTTAAGTACAAGAAGACTGTATCTTCCTACTGTCTATTGTTTTGAACCATTCCTGTGACACTAGTTATAGAATCCGATGCTTCACTCCAGGTTTACTGTATCCCTTGGACCTTCTCATTGACGATGAAACACAGAAATTGCATCGGAATGAAATACAAAAGGCACAATGCCAACATAAGGACAAGGAGACTGACTCTTCTTACTGACTATGTTTTGAACCATTCCTGTGACACTAGTTATAGATTCCGATGCTTCAGTTCAGGTTTACTGTATCCATCTGACCTTCTTAGTTATGATGATACACAGAAATTGCAACGGAATTAAATAAAAAAGGCACTATGCTGACTTAAGTACACGAAGACCGACTCTTCTTACTGACTATGTTTTGAACCATTCCTGTGACACTAGTTATAGATTCCGATGCTTCACTTCAGGTTTACTGTATCCCTTGGACCTTCTTATTGGCGATGAATCACAGAAATTGCATCGGAATTAAATATAAAAGGCACAATGCCGACTTAAGTACAGGAAGACTGCATCTTCCCACTGTCTATGTTTTGAACCATTCCTGTGACACTAGTTATAGAATCTGATGCTTCACTCCAGGTTTACTGTATCCCTTGGACCTTCTCATTGGCGATGAAACACAGAAATTGCATCGGAATGAAATACAACAGGCACAATGCCGACTTAAGGACAAGAAGACTGACTCTTCTTACTGACTATGTTTTGAACCATTCCAGTGACAGTAGTTGTAGATTCCGACGCATCACTTCAGGTTTCCTGTATCCCTTGGACCTTCTTATTGACGATAAAACACAGTAATTGCATCGGAATTAAATACAAAGGGCACAATGCCGACATTAGTACTGCCTATGTTTTGAATCATTCCTGTGACACTAGTTATAGATTCCGATGCCTCATTCCAGGTTTACTGTATAACTTGGACCTTCTTATTGACGATGAAACACAGATATTGCATCGGAATTAAGTAGAAAAGGCACAAGGCTGATTTAAGGGTAAGAAGACTGACTCTTCTTACTGGCTATGTTTTGATCCATTCCAGTGACACTAGTTATAGATTTAGATGCTTCACTTCAGGTTTACTGTATCCCTCTGACCTTCCTATTGACGATGAAACACAGAAATTGCACCGGAATTAATTACAAAAGGCACAATGCCGACTTAAGTACAAAAAGACTGACTCCTCTTACTGTCTATGCTTTAAACCACTCCATTGACTCTAGTTATAGATTCCGATGCTTCACTCCAGGTTTACTGTATCCCTTGGACCTTCTTATTGACGATGAAACACAAAAATTGCATCGGAATTAAATACAAGAGCACAATGCCAACTTAAGGACAACAAGACTGACGCTTCTTACTGACAATGTTTGAACCATTCCTGTGACACTAGTTACAGATTCCGATGCTTCACTCCAGGTTTACTGTTTCCCTTGGACCTTCTTATTGGCGATGAAACACAGAAATTGCATCGGAATTAAATACAATGGCACAATGCCAACTTAAGGGCAAGAAGACCGACTCTTCCTACTGACTATGTTTGAACCGTTCCTGTGATACTAGTTTTAGATTCCGATGCTCACTTCAGGTATCCTGTATCCCCTGGACCTTCTTATTGACGATGAAACACAGAAATTGCATCAGAATTAAATACAAAAAGCACAATGCCGACTTAAGTACAAGAAAACTGACTCTTCTTACTGACTATGTTTTGAACCATTCCTGTGACACTAGTTATAGATTCCGTTGCTTCACTCCAGGTTTACTGTATCCCTCGGACCTTCTTATTGACGATGAAACACAGGAATTGTATCGGAAATAAATACAAAGGGCACAATGCCGACTTAAGGACAAGAAGACTGACTCTTCTTACTGACTATGATTTGAACCATTCCAGTGACATTAGTTATAGATTCCGATGCTTCACTTCAAGTTTACTGTATCCCTCTGACCTTTGTATTGACGATGAATCACAGAAATTGCATCGGAATGAAATACAAATGGCACAATGCCGACTTAAGTACAAGAAGACTGTATCTTCCTACTGTCTATGTTTTGAATCATTCCTGTGACACTAGTTATAGATTCCGATGCTTCACTTCAGGTTTACTGTATCCTTTAGACCCTGTTATTGACGATGAAACACAGATATTGCATCGGAATTAAATACAAAAGGCACAATGCCGACTTAAGGACAAGAAGACTGACTCTTCTTACTGACTATGTTTTGAACCATTCCTGTGACAATAGTTATAGATTCCGACGTTTCACTTCAGGTTTACTGTATCCCTCTGACCTTCTTATTGACGATGAAACACAGAAATTGCACCGGAATTAAATACAAAAGGCACAATGCCGACTTAAGTACACGAAGACTGACTCTTCTTACTGTCTATGTTTGAACCATTCCATTGACACTAGTTATAGATTCCGATGCTTCACTCCAGGTTTACTGTATCCCTTGGGCCTACGTATTGACGATGAAACACTGAAATTGCATCGGAATTAAATACAAAAGCCAAAATGCCGACTTAAGTACAAGAAGACTGACTCTTCCCACTGTCTATGTTTTTACCCATTCCTGTGACACTAGTTAAAGATTCCGATGCTTCACTTCAGGTTTACTGTATCCCTCTGACCATATTGACGATGAAACACAGAAATTGCATCTGAATTAAACACAAAAGGCACAATACCGACTTAAGTACAAGAGGACTGACTCTTCTTACTGTCTATGTTTTGAACCATTCCTGTGACACTAGTTAGCGTTTCCGATGCTTCACTTCAGGTTTACTGTATCATTTGGAACTTCGTATTGACGATGAAACACAGAAATTACATCGGAATTAAATACAAAAGGCACAATGCCGACTTAATTACAAAAAGACTGACTCTTCTTACTGACTATGTTTTGAACCATTCCTGTGACACTAGTTCTCCATTCCGATGCTTCACTTCAGGTTTACTGTATCCCTCTGACCTTCTCATTGACGATGGAACACAGAAATTGCACCGGAATTAAATAGAAAACGCACAATGCCGACTTAAGTACAAGAAGGCTGACCCTTCTTACTGTCTATGTTTTGAACCATTCCTGTGACACTAGTTATAGATTCCGATGCTTCACTTCAGGTTTCCTGTATCCCTTGGACCTTCTTATTGACGATGAAACACAGAAATTGCATCGGAATTAAATACAAAAGGCACAATGCCGACATTAGTACTGTCTATGTTTTGAACCATTCCTGTGACACTAGTTATAGATTCCGATGGTTCATTCCAGGTTTACTGTATACCTTGGACCTTCGTATTGACGATGAAACACAGATATTGCATCGGAATTAAATAGAAGAGGCACAAGGCTGACTTAAGGGCAAGAAGACTGACTCTTCTTACTGACTATGTTTTGATCCATTCCAGTGACACTAGTTATAGATTCCGTTGCTTCACTCCAGGTTTACTGTATCCCTTGGACCTTCTTATTGACGATGAAACACAAAAATTGCATCGGAATTAAATACAAGAGCACAATGCCAACTTAAGGACAACAAGACTGACGCTTCTTACTGACAATGTTTGAACCATTCCTGTGACACTAGTTACAGATTCCGATGCTTCACTCCAGGTTTACTGTTTCCCTTGGACCTTCTTATTGGCGATGAAACACAGAAATTGCATCGGAATTAAATACAATGGCACAATGCCAACTTAAGGGCAAGAAGACCGACTCTTCCTACTGACTATGTTTGAACCGTTCCTGTGATACTAGTTTTAGATTCCGATGCTTCACTTCAGGTATCCTGTATCCCCTGGACCTTCTTATTGACGATGAAACACAGAAATTGCATCAGAATTAAATACAAAAAGCACAATGCCGACTTAAGTACAAGAAAACTGACTCTTCTTACTGACTATGTTTTGAACCATTCCTGTGACACTAGTTATAGATTCCGTTTCTTCACTCCAGGTTTACTGTATCCCTCGTACCTTCTTATTGACGATGAAACACAGAAATTGTATCGGAAATAAATACAAAGGGCACAATGCCGACTTAAGGACAAGAAGACTGACTCTTCTTACTGACTATGATTTGAACCATTCCAGTGACATTAGTTATAGATTCCGATGCTTCACTTCAAGATTACTGTATCCCTCTGACCTTTGTATTGACGATGAATCACAGAAATTGCATCGGAATGAAATACAAATGGCACAATGCCGACTTAAGTACAAGAAGACTGTATCTTCCTACTGTCTATGTTTTGAATCATTCCTGTGACACTAGTTATAGATTCCGATGCTTCACTTCAGGTTTACTGTATCCTTTGGACCCTCTTATTGACGATGAAACACAGATATTGCATCGGAATTAAATACAAAAGGCACAATGCCGACTTAAGGACAAGAAGACTGACTCTTCTTACTGACTATGTTTTGAACCATTCCTGTGACAATAGTTATAGATTCCGACGTTTCACTTCAGGTTTACTGTATCCCTCTGATCTTCTTATTGACGATGAAACACAGAAATTGCACCGGAATTAAATACAAAAGGCACAATGCCGACTTAAGTACACGAAGACTGACTCTTCTTACTGTCTATGTTTGAACCATTCCATTGACACTAGTTATAGATTCCGATGCTTCACTCCAGGTTTACTGTATCCCTTGGGCCTACTTATTGACGATGAAACACTGGAATTGCATCGGAATTAAATACAAAAGCCAAAATGCCGACTTAAGTACAAGAAGACTGACTCTTCCCACTGTCTATGTTTTTACCCATTCCTGTGACACTAGTTAAAGATTCCGATGCTTCACTTCAGGTTTACTGTATCCCTCTGACCATATTGACGATGAAACACAGAAATTGCATCTGAATTAAACACAAAAGGCACAATACCGACTTAAGTACAAGAGGACTGACTCTTCTTACTGTCTATGTTTTGAACCATTCCTGTGACACTAGTTAGCGTTTCCGATGCTTCACTTCAGGTTTACTGTATCATTTGGAACTTCGTATTGACGATGAAACACAGAAATTACATCGGAATTAAATACAAAAGGCACAATGCCGACTTAATTACAAAAAGACTGACTCTTCTTTCTGACTATGTTTTGAACCATTCCTGTGACACTAGTTCTCCATTCCGATGCTTCACTTCAGGTTTACTGTATCCCTCTGACCTTCTCATTGACGATGGAACACAGAAATTGCACCGGAATTAAATAGAAAACGCACAATGCCGACTTAAGTACAAGAAGGCTGACCCTTCTTACTGTCTATGTTTTGAACCATTCCTGTGACGCTAGTTATAGATTCCGATGCTTCACTTCAGGTTTCCTGTATCCCTTGGACCTTCTTATTGACGATGAAACACAGAAATTGCATCGGAATTAAATACAAAAGGCACAATGCCGACATTAGTACTGTCTATGTTTTGAACCATTCCTGTGACACTAGTTATAGATTCCGATGGTTCATTCCAGGTTTACTGTATACCTTGGACCTTCTTATTGACGATGAAACACAGATATTGCATCGGAATTAAATAGAAGAGGCACAAGGCTGACTTAAGGGCAAGAAGACTGACTCTTCTTACTGACTATGTTTTGATCCATTCCAGTGACACTAGTTATAGATTCCGTTGCTTCACTCCAGGTTTACTGTATCCCTCGGACCTTCTTATTGACGATGAAACACAGAAATTGCATCGGAAATAAATACAAAGGCGACAATGCCGACTTAAGGACAAGAAGACTGACTCTTCTTTCTGACTATGATTTGAACCATTCCAGTGACACTAGTTATAGATTCCGATGCTACACTTCAGGTTTACTGTATCCCTCTGACCTTTGTATTGACGATGAAACACAGAAATTGCATCGGAATGAAATACAAATGGCACAATGCCGACTTAAGTACAAGAAGAGTGTATCTTCCTACTGTCTATGTTTTGAATCATTCCTGTGACACTAGTTATAGATTCCGATGCTTCACTTCAGGTTTACTGTATCCCTTGGACCCTCTTATTGACGATGAAACACAGATATTGCATCGGAATTAAATACAAAAGGCACAATGCCGACTTAAGGACAAGAAGACTGACTCTTTTTACTGACTATGTTTTGAACCATTCCTGTGACAATAGTTATAGATTCCGATGCTTCACTTCAGGTTTACTGTATCCCTCTGACTTTCTTATTGACGATGAAACACAGAAATTGCACCGGAATTAAATACAAAAGGCACAATGCCGACTTAAGTACAAGAAGACTGACTCTTCTTACTGTCTATGTTTTGAACCATTCCATTGACACTAGTTATAGATTCCGATACTTCACTCCAGGTTTACTGTATCCCTTGGACCTACTTATTGACGATGAAACACTGAAATTGCATCGGAATTAAATACAAAAGGCAAAATGCCGACTTAAATACAAGAAGACTGACTCTTTCCACTGTCTATGTTTTTACCCATTCCTGTGACACTAGTTAAAGATTCCGATGCTTCACTTCAGGTTTACTGTATCCCTCTGACCATATTGACGATGAATTACCGAAATTGCATCTGAATTAAATAAAAAGGCACAATACCGACTTAAGTACAAGAGGACTGACTCTTCTTAGTGTCTATGTTTTGAACCATTCCTGTGACACTAGTTAGCGTTTCCGATGCTTCACTTCAGGTTTACTGTATCATTTGGAACTTCGTATTGACGATGAAACACAGAAATTACATCGGAATTAAATACAAAAGGCACAATGCCGACTTAATTACAAAAAGACTGACTCTTCTTACTGACTATGTTTTGAACCATTCCTGTGACACTAGTTCTACATTCCGATGCTTCACTTCAGGTTTACTGTATCCCTCTGACCTTCTCATTGACGATGAGACACAGAAATAGCTTCGGAATTAAATACAAAAGGCACAATGCTGACTTAAGGACAAGAAGACTGCCTCTTCTTACCGACTATGTTTTGAATCATTCTTGTGAAACTAGTTATAGATTCCGATGCTTCACTTCAGGTTTACTGTATCCCTCTGACCTTCTTATTGACGATGAAACACAGAAATTGCACCGGAATTAAATACCAAAGGCACAATGCCGACTTAAGTACAAGAAGACCGACTCTTCTTACTGTCTATGTTTTGAACCATTCCTGTGACACTAGTTATAGATTCCGATGCTTCACTTCAGGTTTACTGTATCCCTTAGACCTTCTTATTGGCGATGAATCACAGAAATTGCATCGGAATTAAATACAACAGGCACAATGCCGACTTAAGTACATGAAGACTGACTCTTCTTACTGTCTATGTTTTGAACCATTCCTGTAACACTAGTTATAGATTCCGATGCTTCACTTCAGGTTTTCTGTATCCCTCTGACCTTCCTATTGACTATGAAACACAGAAATTGCACCGGAATTAAATACAAAATCACAATGCCGACATTAGTACTGTCTATGTTTTGAACCATTCCTGTGACACTAGTCATAGATTCCGATGGTTCATTCCAGGTTTACTGTATACCTTGGACCTTCTTATTGACGATGAAACACAGATATTGCATCGGAATTAAATAGAAAAGGCACAAGGCTGACTTAAGGGCAAGAAGACTGACTCTTCTTACTGACTATGTTTTGAACCATTCCAGTGACACTAGTCATAGATTCCGATGCTTCACTTCAGGTTTTCTGTATCCCTCTGACCTTCCTATTGACTATGAAACACAGAAATTGCACCGGAATTAAATACAAAAGACACAATGCCGACTTAAGTACAAGAAGACTGACTCTTCTTACTGTCTATGTTTTGAACCATTCCATTGACACTAGTTATAGATTCCGATGCTTCACTCCAGGTCTACTGTATCCCTTGGACCTTCTTATTGGCGATGAAACACAGAAATTGCATCGGAATTAAATACAAAAGGCACAATGCCGACTTAAGGACAAGAAGACTGACTCTTCTTACTGACTATGTTTTGAACCATTCCAGTGACACTAGTTGTAGATTCCGATGCATCACTTCAGGTTTCCTGTATCCCTTGGAACTTCTTATTGACGATAAAACACAGAAATTGCATCGGAATTAAATACAAAGGGCACAATGCCGACATAAGTACTGCCTATGTTTTGAACCATTCCTGTGACACTAGTTATAGATTCCGATGCTTCATTCCAGGTTTACTGTATACCTTGGACCTTCTTATTGACGATGAAACACAGATATTGCATCGGAATTTAGTAGAAAAGGCACAAGGCTGATTTAAGGGTAAGAAGACTGACTCTTCTTACTGGCTATGTTTTGATCCATTCCAGTGACACTAGTTATAGATTTAGATGCTTCACTTCAGGTTTTTTGTATCCCTCTGACCTTCTTATTGACGATGAAACACAGAAATTGCACCGGAAATAAATACAAAAGGCACAATGCCGACTTAAGTACAAGAGGACTGACTCTTCTTACTGTCTATGCTTTAAACCACTCCATTGACTCTAGTTATAGATTCCGATGCTTCACTCCAGGTTTACTGTATCCCTTGGACCTTCTTATTGACGATGAAACACAAAAATTGCATCGGAATTAAATACAAGAGCACAATGCCAACTTAAGGACAAGAAGACTGACGCTTCTTACCGACAATGCTTTGAACCATTCCTGTGACACTAGTTATAGATTCCGATGCATCACTCCAGGTTTACTGTTTCCCTTGGACCTTCGTATTGACGATGAAACACAGAAATTGCATCGGAATTAAATACAATGGCACAATGCCAACTTAAGGGCAAGAAGACCGACACTTCCTACTGACTATGTTTTGAACCATTCCTGTGACACTAGTTTTAGATTCCGATGCTTCACTTCAGGTATCCTGTATCCCCTGGACCTTCTTATTGACGATGAAACACAGAAATTGCATCGGAATTAAATACAAAAGGCACAATGCCGTCTTAAGTACAAGACAATTGACTCTTCTTACTGACTATGCTTTGAACCATTCCTGTGACACTAGTTATAGATTCCGTTGCTTCACTCCAGATTTACTGTATCCCTCGGACCTTCTTATTGACGATGAAACACAGAAATTGCATCGGAAATAAATACAAAGGCCACAATGCCGACTTAAGGACACGAAGACTAACTCTTCTTACTGACTATGATTTGAACCATTCCAGTGACACTAGTTATAGATTCCGATGCTTCACTTCAGGTTTACTGTATCCCTCTGACCTTCGTATTGACGATGAAACACAGAAATAGCATCGGAATGAAATACAAATGGCACAATGCCGACTTAAGTACAAGAAGACTGTATCTTCCTACTGTCTATGTTTTGAATCATTCCTGTGACACTAGTTATAGATTCCGATGCTTCACTTCAGGTGTACTGTATCCCTTGGACCCTCTTATTGACGATGAAACACAGATATTGCATCGGAATTAAATACAAAAGGCACAATGCCGACTTAAGGACAAGAAGACTGACTCTTCTTACAGTCTATGTTTTGAACCATTCCATTGACACTAGTTATAGATTCCGATGCTTCACTCCATGTTTACTGTATCCCTTGGACCTACTTATTGACGATGAAACACTGAAATTGCATCGGAATTAAATACAAAAGGCAAAATGCCGACTTAAGTACAAGAAGACTGACTCTTCCCACTGTCTATGTTTTTACCCATTCCTGTGACACTAGTTAAAGATTCCGATGCTTCACTTCAGGTTTACTGTATCCCTCTGACCATATTGACGATGAAACACAGAATTTGCATCTGAATTAAATACAAAAGGCACAATACCGACTTAAGTACAAGAGGACTGACTCTTCTTACTGTCTATGTTTTGAACCATTCCTGTGACACTAGTTAGCGTTTCCGATGCTTCACTTCAGGTTTACTGTATCATTTGGAACTTCGTATTGACGATGAAACACAGAAATTACATCGGAATTAAATACAAAAGGCACAATGCCGACTTAATTACAAAAAGACTGACTCTTCTTACTGACTATGTTTTGAACCATTCCTGTGACACTAGTTCTACATTCCGATGCTTCACTTCAGGTTTACTGTATCCCTCTGACCTTCTCATTGACGATGGAACACAGAAATTGCACCGGAATTAATTAGAAAAGGCACAATGCCGACTTAAGTACAAGAAGACTGACCCTTCTTACTGTCTATGTTTTGAACCATTCCTGTGACACTAGTTATAGATTCCGATGCTTCACTTCAGGTTTCCTGTATCCCTTGGACCTTCTTTTTGACGATGAAACACAGAAATTGCACCGGAATTAAATACAAAAGTCACAATGCCGACTTAAGTACAAGAAGACTGACTCTTCTTACTGTCTATGTTTTGAACCATTCCATTGACACTAGTTATAGATTCCGATGCTTCACTCCAGGTCTACTGTATCCCTTGGACCTTCTTATTGGCGATGAAACACAGAAATTGCATCGGAATTAAATACAAAAGGCACAATGCCGACTTAAGGACAAGAAGACTGACTCTTCTAACTGACTATGATTTGAACCATTCCAGTGACACTAGTTATAGATTCCGACGCTTCACTTCAGGTTTACTGTATCCCTCTGACCTTCTTATTGACGATGAAACACAGAAATTGCACCGGAATTAAATACAAAAGGCACAATGCCGACTTAAGTACAAGAAGACTGACTCTTCTTACTGTCTATGTTTTGAACCATTCCATTGACACTAGTTATAGATTCCGATGCTTCACTCCAGGTTTACTGTATCCCTTATACCTACTTATTGACGATGAAACACTGAAATTGCATCGGAATTAAATACAAAAGGCACAATGCCGACTTAAGGACAAGAAGACTGACTCTTCTTACTGACTATGTTTTGAACCATTCCAGTGACACTAGTTGTAGATTCCGATGCATCACTTCAGGTTTCCTGTATCCCTTGGAACTTCTTATTGACGATAAAACACAGAAATTGCATCGGAATTAAATACAAAGGGCACAATGCCGACATAAGTACTGCCTATGTTTTGAACCATTCCTGTGACACTAGTTATAGATTCCGATGCTTCATTCCAGGTTTACTGTATACCTTGGACCTTCTTATTGACGATGAAACACAGATATTGCATCGGAATTTAGTAGAAAAGGCACAAGGCTGATTTAAGGGTAAGAAGACTGACTCTTCTTACTGGCTATGTTTTGATCCATTCCAGTGACACTAGTTATAGATTTAGATGCTTCACTTCAGGTTTACTGTATCCCTCTGACCTTCCTATTGACGATGAAACACAGAAGTTGCACCGGAAATAAATACAAAAGGCACAATGCCGACTTAAGTACAAGAGGACTGACTCTTCTTACTGTCTATGCTTTGAACCACTCCATTGACTCTAGTTATAGATTCCGATGCTTCACTCCAGGTTTACTGTATCCCTTGGACCTTCTTATTGACGATGAAACACAAAAATTGCATCGGAATTAAATACAAGAGCACAATGCCAACTTAAGGACAAGAAGACTGACGCTTCTTACCGACAATGCTTTGAACCATTCCTGTGACACTAGTTATAGATTCCGATGCATCACTCCAGGTTTACTGTTTCCCTTGGACCTTCGTATTGACGATGAAACACAGAAATTGCATCGGAATTAAATACAATGGCACAATGCCAACTTAAGGGCAAGAAGACCGACACTTCCTACTGACTATGTTTTGAACCATTCCTGTGACACTAGTTTTAGATTCCGATGCTTCACTTCAGGTATCCTGTATCCCCTGGACCTTCTTATTGACGATGAAACACAGAAATTGCATCGGAATTAAATACAAAAGGCACAATGCCGTCTTAAGTACAAGACAATTGACTCTTCTTACTGACTATGCTTTGAACCATTCCTGTGACACTAGTTATAGATTCCGTTGCTTCACTCCAGATTTACTGTATCCCTCGGACCTTCTTATTGACGATGAAACACAGAAATTGCATCGGAAATAAATACAAAGGGCACAATGCCGACTTAAGGACACGAAGACTGACTCTTCTTACTGACTATGATTTGAACCATTCCAGTGACACTAGTTATAGATTCCGATGCTTCACTTCAGGTTTACTGTATCCCTCTGACCTTCGTATTGACGATGAAACACAGAAATAGCATCGGAATGAAATACAAATGGCACAATGCCGACTTAAGTACAAGAAGACTGTATCTTCCTACTGTCTATGTTTTGAATCATTCCTGTGACACTAGTTATAGATTCCGATGCTTCACTTCAGGTTTACTGTATCCCTTGGACCCTCTTATTGACGATGAAACACAGATATTGCATCGGAATTAAATACAAAAGGCACAATGCCGACTTAAGGACAAGAAGACTGACTCTTCTTACAGTCTATGTTTTGAACCATTCCATTGACACTAGTTATAGATTCCGATGCTTCACTCCAGGTTTACTGTATCCCTTGGACCTACTTATTGACGATGAAACACTGAAATTGCATCGGAATTAAATACAAAAGGCAAAATGCCGACTTAAGTACAAGAAGACTGACTCTTCCCACTGTCTATGTTTTTATCCATTCCTGTGACACTAGTTAAAGATTCCGATGCTTCACTTCAGGTTTACTGTATCCCTCTGACCATATTGACGATGAAACACAGAAATTGCATCTGAATTAAATACAAAAGGCACAATACCGACTTAAGTACAAGAGGACTGACTCTTCTTACTGTCTATGTTTTGAACCATTCCTGTGACACTAGTTAGCGTTTCCGATGCTTCACTTCAGGTTTACTGTATCATTTGGAACTTCGTATTGACGATGAAACACAGAAATTACATCGGAATTAAATACAAAAGGCACAATGCCGACTTAATTACAAAAAGACTGACTCTTCTTACTGACTATGTTTTGAACCATTCCTGTGGCACTAGTTCTACATTCCGATGCTTCACTTCAGGTTTACTGTATCCCTCTGACCTTCTCATTGACGATGGAACACAGAAATTGCACCGGAATTAAATAGAAAAGGCACAATGCCGACTTAAGTACAAGAAGACTGACCCTTCTTACTGTCTATGTTTTGAACCATTCCTGTGACACTAGTTATAGATTCCGATGCTTCACTTCAGGTTTCCTGTATCCCTTGGACCTTCTTTTTGACGATGAAACACAGAAATTGCACCGGAATTAAATACAAAAGTCACAATGCCGACTTAAGTACAAGAAGACTGACTCTTCTTACTGTCTATGTTTTGAACCATTCCATTGACACTAGTTATAGATTCCGATGCTTCACTCCAGGTCTACTGTATCCCTTGGACCTTCTTATTGGCGATGAAACACAGAAATTGCATCGGAATTAAATACAAAAGGCACAATGCCGACTTAAGGACAAGAAGACTGACTCTTCTAACTGACTATGATTTGAACCATTCCAGTGACACTAGTTATAGATTCCGACGCTTCACTTCAGGTTTACTGAATCCCTCTGACCTTCTTATTGACGATGAAACACAGAAATTGCACCGGAATTAAATACAAAAGGCACAATGCCGACTTAAGTACAAGAAGACTGACTCTTCTTACTGTCTATGTTTTGAACCATTCCATTGACACTAGTTATAGATTCCGATGCTTCACTCCAGGTTTACTGTATCCCTTATACCTACTTATTGACGATGAAACACTGAAATTGCATCGGAATTAAATGCAAAAGGCAAAATGCCGACTTAAGTACAAGAAGACTGACTCTTCCCACTGTCTATGTTTTCACCCATTCCTGTGACACTAGTTAAAGATTCCGATGCTTCACTTCAGGTTTACTGTATCCCTCTGACCATATTGACGATGAAACACAGAAATTGCATCGGAATTAAATACAAAAGGCACAATACCGACTTAAGTACAAGAGGACTGACTCTTCTTACTGTCTATGATTTGAACCATTCCTGTGACACTAGTTAGCGTTTCCGATGCTTCACTTCAGGTTTACTGTATCATTTCGAACTTCGTATTGACGATGAAACACAGAAATTACATCGGAATTAAATACAAAAGGCACAATGCCGACTTAATTACAAAAAGACTGACTCTTCTTACTTACTATGTTTTGAACCATTCGTGTGACACTAGTTCTACATTCCGATGCTTCACTTCAGGTTTACTTTATCCCTCTGACCTTCTCATTGACGATGGAACACAGAAATTGCACCGGAATTAAATTGAAAAGGCACAATGCCGACTTAAGTACAAGAAGACTGACCCTTCTTACTGTCTATGTTTTGAACCATTCCTGTGACACTAGTTATAGATTCCGATGCTTCACTCCAGGTCTACTGTATCACTTGGACCTTCTTATTGGCGATGAAACACAGAAATTGCATCGGAATTAAATACAAAAGGCACAATGCCGACTTAGGGACAAGAAGACTGACTCTTCTAACTGACTATGATTTGAACCATTCCAATGACACTAGTTATAGATTCCGACGCTTCACTTCAGGTTTACTGTATCCCTCTGACCTTCTTATTGACGATGAAACACAGAAATTGCACCGGAATTAAATACAAAAGGCACAATGCCGACTTAAGTACAAGAAGACTGACTCTTCTTACTGTCTATGTTTTGAACCATTCCATTGACACTAGTTATAGATTCCTTTGCTTCACTCCAGGTTTACTGTATCCCATATACCTACTTATTGACGATGAAACACTGAAATTGCATCGGAATTAAATACAAAAGGCAAAATGCCGACTTAAGTACAAGAAGACTGACTCTTCCCACTGTCTATGTTTTCACCCATTCCTGTGACACTAGTTAAAGATTCCGATGCTTCACTTCAGGTTTACTGTATCCCTCTGACCATATTGACGATGAAACACAGAAATTGCATCTGAATTAAATACAAAAGGCACAATACCGACTTAAGTACAAGAGGACTGACTCTTCTTACTGTCTATGTTTTGAACCATTCCTGTGACACTAGTTAGCGTTTCCGATGCTTCACTTCAGGTTTACTGTATCATTTGGAACTTCGTGTTGACGATGAAACACAGATATTACATCGGAATTAAATACAAAAGGCACAATGCCGACTTAATTACAAAAAGACTGACTCTTCTTACTGACTATGCTTTGAACCATTCCTGTGACAATTGTTCTACATTCCGATGCTTCACTTCAGGTTTACTGTATCCCTCTGACCTTCTCATTGACGATGGAACACAGAAATTGCACCGGAATTAAATAGAAAAGGCACAATGCCGACTTAAGTACAAGAAGACTGACCCTTCTTACTGTCTATGTTTTGAACCATTCCTGTGACACTAGTTATAGATTCCGATGCTACACTTCAGGTTTCCTGTATCCCTTGGACCTTCTTATTGACGATGAAACACAGAAATTGCACCGGAATTAAATACAAAAGACACAATGCCGACTTAAGTACAAGAAGACTGACTCTTCTTACTGTCTATGTTTTGAACCATTCCATTGACACTAGTTATAGATCCGATGCTTCACTTTAGGTTTACTGTATCCCTCTGACCTTCTTATTGACGATGAATCACAGAAATTGCATCGGAATTAAATACAAAAGGCACAATGCCGACTTAAGTACAAGAAGACTGTATCTTCCTACTGTCTATGTTTTGAACCATTCCTGTGACACTAGTTATAGATTCCGATGCTTCACTCCAGGTTTACTGTATCCCTTGGACCTTCTCATTGACGATGAAACACAGAAATTGCATCGGAATTAAATACAAAAGGCACAATGCCAACATAAGGACAAGAAGACTGACTCTTCTTACTGACTATGTTTTGAACCAATCCTGTGACACTAGTTATAGATTCCGATGCTTCAGTTCAGGTTTACTGTATCCATCTGACCTTCTTATTTATGATGAAACACAGAAATTGCACCGGAATTAAATAAAAAAGCACTATGCCGACTTAATACATAAAGACCGACTCTTCTTACTGACTATGTTTTGAACCATTCCATTGACACTAGTTATAGATTCCGATGCTTCACTCCAGGTTTATTGAATCCTTTGGACCTTCTTATTGACGATGAAACACAGAAATTGCATCGGAATTAAATACAAAAGGCACAATGCCGACTTAAGTACATGAAGACCGACGCTTCTTACTGACTATGTTTTGAACCATTCCTGTGACACTAGTTATAGATTCCGATGCTTCACTTCAGATTTCCTGTATCCCTTGGACCTTCTTATTGACGATGAACCACAGAAATTGCATCGGAATTAAATTCAAAAGGCACAATGCCGACATAAGTACTGTCTATGTTTCGAACCATTCCTGTGACACTAGTTAAAGATTCCGATGGTTCATTCCAGATTTACTGTATACCTTGGACCTTCTTATTGACGATGAGACACAGATATTGCATCGGAATTAAATACAAAAGGCACAATGCCGACTTAAGTACAAGAAGACTGACTCTTCTTACTGTCAATGCTTTAAACCATTCCATTGACACTAGTTATAGATTCCGATGCTTCACTCCAGGTTTACTGTATCCCTTGGACCTTCTTATTGACGATGAAACACAAAATTTGCATCGGAATTAAATACAAAAGCACAATGCCAACTTAAGGACAAAAGACTGACTCTTCTTACTGACAATGCTTTGAACCATTCCTGTGACACTAGTTATAGATTCCGATGCTTCACTCCAGGTTTACTGTATCCCTTGGACCTTCTTATTGACGATGAAACACAGAAATTGCATCGGAATTAAATACAATGGCACAATGCCAACTGAAGGGCAAGAAGACCGACACTTCCTACTGACTATGTTTTGAACCATTCCTGTGACACTAGTTTTAGATTCCGATGCTTCACTTCAGGTATCCTGTATCCCCTGAACCTTCTTATTGACGATGAAACACAGATATTGCATCGGAATTAAATTCAAAAGGCACAATGCCGACTTAAGTACAAGAAAACTGACTCTTCTTACTGACTATGTTTTGAACCGTTCCTGTGACACTAGTTATAGATTCCCTTGCTTCACTCCAGGTTTACTGTATCCCTCGGACCTTCTTATTGACGATGAAACACAGAAATTGCATCGGAAATAAATACAAAGGGCACAATGCCGACTTAAGGACAAGAAGACTGACTATTCTTACTGACTATGATTTGAACCATTCCAGTGACACTAGTTATAGATTCCGACGCTTCACTTCAGGTTTACTATATCCCTCTGACCTTTGTATTCACGATGAAACACAGAAATTGCATCGGAATGAAATACAAATGGCACAATGCCGACTTAAGTACAAGAAGACTGTATCTTTCTACTGTCTATTTTTTCAACCATTCCTGTGACACTAGTTATAGATTCCTATGCTTAACTTCAGGTTTACTGTATCCCTTGGACCCTCTTATAGACGATGAAACACAGATATTGCATCGGAATTAAATACAAAAGGCACAATGCCGACTTAAGTACAAGAAGACTGACTCTTCTTACTGTCTATGATTTGAACCATTCCATTGACACTAGTTATAGATTCCGATGCTTCACTCCAGGTTTACTGTATCCCTTGGACCTTCTTATTGACGATGAAACACTGAAATAGCATCGGAATTAGATACAAAAGGCAAAATGCCGACTTAAGTACAAGAAGACTGACTCTTATCACTGTCTATGTTTTTACCCATTCCTGTGACACTAGTTAAAGATTCCGATGCTTAACTTCAGGTTTACTGTATCCCACTGACCATATTGACGATGAAACACAGAAATTGCATCGGAATTAAATACAAAAGGCACAATACCGACTTAAGAACAAGAGGACTGACTCTTCTTACTGTCTATGATTTGAACCACTCCTGTGACACTAGTTAGCGTTTCCGATGCTTCACTTCAGGTTTACTGTATCATTTGGAACTTCTTATTGACGATGAAACACAGAAATTACATCGGAATTAAATACAAAAGGCACAATGCCGACATAAGTACAAAAAGACTGACTCTTCTTACTGACTATGTTTTGAACCATTCCTGTGACACTAGGTCTTGATTCCGATGCTTCACTTCAGGTTTACTGTATCCCTCTGACCTTCTCATTGACGATGAAACACAGAAATAGCAATGGAATTAAATAGAAAAGGCACAATGCCGACTTAAGTACAAGAAGACTGACTCTTCTTACTGTCTATGTTTGAACCAATCCTGTGACACTAGTTATAGATTCCGATGCTTCACTTCAGGTTTACTGTATCCCTTGGACCTTCTTATTGACGATGAAACACAGAAATTGCATCGTAATTTAATACAAAAGGCGCAATGCTGACTCAAGTACAAGAAGAGTGACTCTTCTTACTGACAATGTTTTGAACCATTTCTGTGACACTAGTTATAGATTCCGATGCTTCACTTCAGGGTTACTGAATCGCTCTGAGCTTCTTATTTTCGTTGAAACACAGAAATTGCATCGGAATCAAATACAAAAGGCACAATGCCGACATAAGGACAAGAAGACAGACTCTTCTTACTGACCATGTTTTGAACCATTCCTGTGACACAAGTATAGATTCCGATGCCTCAGTTCAGGTTTACTGTATCCATCTGACCTTCTTATTGATGATGAAACACAGATATTGCATCGGAATTAAATAGAGAAGGCACAAGGCTGACTTAAGGGCAAGAAGACTGACTCTTCTTACTTACTATGTTTTGAACCACTCCAGTGACACTAGTTATAGTTTCCGAAGCTTCACTTCAGGTTTTCTGTATCCCTCTGACCTTCCTATTGACGATGAAACACAGAAATTGCACACGAATTAAATATAAAAGACACAATGCCAATTGAAGTACAAGAAGACTGACTCTTCTTAATGTCTATGTTTTGAACCATTACATTGACACTAGTTATAGATTCCGATGCTTCACTCTAGGTTTACTGAATCCCTTGGACCTTCTAATTGACGATGAAACACAGAAATTGCATCGGAATTAAATACAAAAGGCACAATGCCGACTTAAGGACAAGAAGACTGACTCTTCTTACTGACTATGTTTTGAACCAGTCCTGTGACACTAGTTGTAGAATTAGATGCTTCACTTCAGGTTTCCTGTATCCCTTGGACATTCTTATTGACGATAAAACACAGAAATTGTATCGGAATTAAATACAAAAGGCACAAAGCCGACATAAGTACTGTCTATGTTTTGAACCATTCCTGTGACACTAGTTATAGATTCCGATGCTTCACTCCAGGTTTACTGTATCCCTCGGACCCTCTTATTGACGATGAAACACAGAAATTGCATCGGAATTAAATAGAAAAGGCACAAGGCCGACTTAAGGACAAGAAGACTGACTCTTGTTACTGACTATGTTTTGAACCATTCCAGTGACACTAGTTATAGATTCCGATGCTTCACTTCAGGTTTTCTGTATCCCTCTGACCTTCCTACTGACGATGAAACACAGAAATTGCACCGGAATTAAATACAAAAGACACAATGCCGATTTAAGTACAAGAAGACTGACTCTTCTTACTGTCTATTTTTTGAACCATTCCATTGACACTAGTTATAGATTCCGATGCTTCACTCCAGGTTTACTGTATCCCTTGGACTTTCTTATTGACGATGAAACACAGAAATTGCATCGGAATTAAACACAAAAGGCACAATGCCAACCTAAGGACAAGGAGACTGACTCTTCTTACTGACTATGTTTTGAACCATTCCTGTGACACTAGTTGTAGATTTCGATGCTTCACTTCAGGCTTCCTGTATCCCTTGGACCTTCTTATTGACGATAAAACACAGAAATTGCATCGGAATGAAATACAAAAGGCACAATGCCGACATAAGTACTGTCTATGTTTTGAACCATTCCTGTGACACTAGTTATAGATTCCGATGCTTCTTTCCAGGTTTACTGTATAACTTGGACCTTCTTATTGACGATGAAACGCAGATAGTGCATCGGAATTAAATAGAAAAGGCACAAGGCTGACTTAAGGACAAGATGACTTACTCTTCTTACTGACTATGTTTTGAAACATTCCAGTGACACTAGATATTGATTTAGATGCTTCACTTCAGGTTTACTGTATCCCTCCGACCTTCCTATTGACGATGAAACACAGAAATTGCTCCGGATTTAAATACAAAAGGCACAAAGCCGACTTAAGTACAAGGAGACTGACTCTTCTTACTGTCTATGGTTTGAACCATTCCATTGACACTAGTTATAGATTCCGATGCTTCACTCCAGGTTTACTGCATCCCTTGGACTTTCTTATTGACGATGAAACACAAAAATTGCTTCGGAAATAAATACAAAAGCACAAGGCCGACTTACGGAAAGAAGACTGACTCTTCTTACTGACTATGCTTTGAACCATTCCTGTGACACTAGTTATAGATTCCGATGCTTCACTCCAGGTTTACTGTATCCCTTGGACCTTCTTATTGACGATGAAACACAGAAATTGCATCGGAATTAAATACAAAGGCACAATGCCGACTTAAGGGGAAGAAGACTGACTCTTCCTACTGACTATCTTTTGAACCATTCCTGTGACACTAGTTATAGATTCCAATGCTTCACTTCAGGTTTCCTGTATCGCTTGGACCTTCTAATTGACGATGAAACACAGAAATTGCATCGGAATTAAATGCAAAAGGCACAATGCCGACTTAAGTACTGTCTATGTTTTGATCCATTCCTGTGACACTAGTTATAGATTCCGATGCTTCACTCCAGGTTTACTGTATCCCTCGGACCTTCTTATTGACGATGAAACACAGAAATTGCATCGGAATTAAATAGAAAAGGCACAAGGCCGACTTAAGAACAAGAAGACTGCATCTCCTTACTTACTATGTTTTGAACCATTCCAGTGACACTAGTTATAGATTCCGATGCTTCACTTCAGGTTTTCTGTATCCCTCTGATCTTCCTATTGACGATGAAACACAGAAATTGCACCGGAATTAAATACAAAAGACACAATGCCGATTAAGTACAAGAAGACTGACTCTTCTTACTGTCTATATTTTGAACCATTCCATTGACACTAGTTATAGATTCCGATGCATCACTCCAGGATTACTGTATCCCTTGGACCTTCTTATTGACGTTGAAACACAGAAATTGCATCGGAATTAAATACAAAAACACAATGCCGACTTAAGGACAAGAAGACTGACTCTTCTTACTGTCTATGTTTTGAACCATTCCTGTGACACTAGTTATAGATTCCGATGCTTCATTCCAGGTTTACTGTATAACTTGGACCTTCTTATTGACGATGAAACGCAGATAGTGCATCGGAATTAAATAGAAAAGGCACAAGGCTGACTTAAGGACAAGATGACTTACTCTTTTTACTGACTATGTTTTGAAACATTCCAGTGACACTAGATATAGATTTCGATGCTTCACTTCAGGTTTCCTGTATCCCTTGGACCTTCTTATTGACGATAAAACACAGAAATTGCATCGGAATTAAATACAAAAGGCACAATGCCGACATAAGTACTGTCTATGTTTTGAACCATTCCTGTGACACTAGTTATAGATTCCGATGCTTCATTCCAGGTTTACTGTATACCTTGGACCTTCTCATTGACGATGGAACACAGATATTGCATCGGAATTAAATACAAAAGGCACAAGGCTGATTTAAGGACAAGATGACTGACTCTTCATACTGACTATGTTTTGAAACATTCCAGTGACACTAGATATTGATTTAGATGCTTCACTTCAGGTTTACTCTATCCCTCTGACCTTCCTATTGACGATGAAACACAGAAATTGCACCGGAATTAAATACAAAAGGCACAATGCCGACTTAAGTACAAGAAGACTGACTCTTGTTACTGTCTATGTTTTGAACCATTCCATTGACACTAGTTATAGAATCCGATGCTCCACTCCAGGTTTACTGTAACCCTTGGACCTTCTTATTGACGATGAAACACAAAAATTGCTTCGGAAATAAATACAAAAGCACAAGGCCGACTTAAGGACAAGAAGACTGACTCTTCTTACTGACTATGTTTTGAACCATTCCTGTGACACTAGTTATAGATTCCGATGCTTCACTCCAGGTTTACTGTATCCCTTGGACCTTCTTATTGACGATGAAACACAGAAATTCCACCGGAATTAAATACAAAATACACAATGCCGACTTAAGTACAAGAACACTGACTCTTCCTACTGTCTATGTTTTGAACATTCCATTGACACTAGTTATAGATTCCGATGCTTCACTCCAGGTTTACTGTATCCCTTGGACCTTCTTATTGACGATGAAACACTGAAATTGCATCGGAATTAAATAGAAGAGACACAATGCCGTTTTAAGTACAAGAAGAGTGACTCTTCTTACTGACTATGATTTGAACCATTCCTGTGACACTAGTTATAGATTGCGATGCTTCACTTCAGGTTTACAGTATCCCTTGGACCTTCGTATTAACGATGAAACACAGAAATTGCATCGGAATTAAATACAAAAGGCACAATGCCGACTTAAGTACATGAAAACTGACTCTTCTTACTGACTATGTTTTGAACTATTCCTGTGACACTAGTTATTGATTCCGATGCTTCACTTCAGGTTTACTGTATCCCTTGAACCCTCGTATTAACGATGAAACACAGAAATTGCATAGGAAATAAATTCAAAAAGCACAATGTTAACTTAAGGACAAGAAGACTGACTCTTCCTTCCGATTATGGCTCTAATGGCTCTGAGCACTATGGGACTCAACTGCTGAGTTCATTAGTCCCCTAGAACTTAGAACTAGTTAAATCTAACTAACCTAAGGACATCACAAACATCCATTCCCGAGGCAGGATTCGAACCTGCGACCGTAGCGGTCTTGCGGTTCCAGACTGCAGCGCCTTTAACCGCACGGCCACTTCGGCCGGCCCTTCCCATTATGTTTTGAACCATTAATGTGACACTAGTTATAGATTCCGAAGCTTCACTTCAGGTTTACTGTATCCCTCTGACATTCTTATTGACGATGAAACACAGAAATTTCATCGGAATTAAATAGAAAGTGCACAATGCCGACATAAGTACAAGAAGACTGACTCTTCGTACTGACTATGTTTTGAACCATTTCTGTGACGCTAGTTATCGATTCCGGTGCTTCACTTCAGGGTTACTGTATCCCTCTGACCTTCTTACTGACGATGAAATACAGAAATTGCATCGGAATTAAGTACAAGCGGCACAATGTCGACTTAGGTACAAGAAGATTGACTCTTCTTACTGTCTATGCTTTGAACCATTCCTGTGACCCTAGTTATAGATTCCGATTCTTCACTCCAGGTTTACTGTATCCCTTGGACCTTCTTATTGACGATGAAACACAGAAATTGCATAGAGATTAAATAGAAAAGGCACAATGCCATCTTAAGGACAAGAAGACTGACTCTTCTTACTGACTGTGCTTTTGAACCATTCCTGTGACACTAGTTTTAGATTCCGATGCTTCACCTCAGGTTTACTGTATCCATCTGACCTTCTTATTGACGATGAAACACAGACATTGCACCGGAATTAAATGCAAAAGGCACAATGCCGACTTAAGTACATGAAGACCGACTCCTTTTACTGAATATGTTTTGAACCATTCCTGTGACACTAGTTATAGATTCCGATGCTTCACTTCAGGTTTACTGAATCCCTCTGACCCTCATATTGACGATGAAACACAGAAATTGCATCGGAATTAAATACAAAATGCAAAATGCCGACTTAAGTACAAGAAGTCTGACACTTCTTACTGTCTATGTTTTGAACCATTCCTGTGACACTAGTTATAGATTCCGATGCTTCACTCCAGGTTTACTGTATCCCATGGACCTTCTTATTGACGATGAAACGCAGAAATTGCATAGGAATTAAATAGAAAAGGCACAATGCCAACTTAAGTACAAGGAGACTGACTCTTCTTACTGTCTATGTTTTGAACCATTCCACTGACACTAGTTATAGATTCCGATGCTTCACTCCAGGTTTACTGTATCCCTTGGACCTTCATATTGACGATGAAACACTGAAGTTGCATCGGAATTAAATAGAAAAGGCACAATGCTACTTAAGTACAAGAAGACTGACTCTACTTACTGACTATGTTTTGAACCATTCCTGTGACACTAGTTATAAATTCCGATTCTTCACTTCAGGTTTACTGTATCCCTTGGACCTTCTTATTGACGATGAAACACAGAAATTGCATCGGAATTAAATACAAAAGGCACAATGCCGACTTAAGTGCATGAAGACGGACTCTTCTTACTGACTATGTTTTGAACCATTCCTGTGACACTAGTTATAGAACCAATGCTTCACTTCAGGTTTACTGTATCCCTTGAACCTTCTTATTGACGATGAAACACTGAATTTGCATCGGAATTAAATAGAAAAGGCACAATGCCGACTTAAGAACAAGAAGACTCACTCTTCTCACTGACTATGTTTTGAACCATTCCTGTGACACTAGTTATTGATTCCGATGCTTCACTTCAGGTTTACTGTATCCCTTGGACCTTCTTATTGACGATGAAACACAGAAATAGCATCAGAATGAAATACAAAAGGCACAATGCCGACTTAAGGACATGAAGACTGACTCTTCTTACTGACTATGTTTTGAACCATTCCTGTGACACTAGTTATAGATTCCGATGCTTCACTTTAGGTTTACTGTATCCCTCTGACCTTCTTATTGACGATGAAACACTGAAATTGCACCGGAATTAAATACAAAAAGCACAATGCCGACTTAAGTACAAGAAGACTGACTCGTCTTACTGACTATGTTTTGAACCATTCCTGTGACACAAGTTATAGATTCCGATGCGTCACTTCAGGTTTCCTGTATCCCTCTGACCATCTTATTGACGATGAAACACAGAAATGCACCGGACTTAAACCCAAAAGGCACAATCCCGACTTAAGTACAAGAAGACTGATTCTTTTTACTGTCTTTGCTTTGAGCAATTCCATTGACACTAGTTATTGATTCCGTGCTTCACTCCAGGTTTACTGTATCCCTTGGACCTTCTTATTGTCGATGAAACACTGAAATTGCATCGATATTAAATTGATTAGGCAAATATGCCGACTGAAGTACAAGAAGACTGACTCTTCTTACTGACTATGTTTTGAACCATTCCTGTGACACTAGTTTTAGATTCCGATGCTTCACCTCAGGTTTACTGTATCCATCTGACCTTCTTATTGACGATGAAACACAGACATTGCACCGGAATTAAATGCAAAAGGCACAATGCCGACTTAAGTACATGAAGACCGACTCTTTTTACTGACTATGTTTTGAACCATTCCTGTGACACTAGTTATAGATTCCGATGCTTCACTTCAGGTTTACTGAATCCCTCTGACCCTCATATTGACGATGAAACTCAGAAATTGCATCGGAATTAAATACAAAATGAAAAATGCCGACTTAAGTACAAGAAGTCTGACACTTCTGACTGTCTATGTTTTGAACCATTCCTGTGACACTAGTTATAGATTCCGATGCTTCACTCCAGGTGTACTGTATCCCATGGACCTTCTTATTGACGATGAAACGCAGAAATTGCATAGGAATTAAACAGAAAAGGCACAATGCCAACTTAAGTACAAGGAGACTGACTCTTCTTACTGTCTATGTTTTGAACCATTCCACTGACACTAGTTGAGGATTCCGATGCTTCGATCCAGGTTTACTGTATCCCTTGATCCTTCTTATTGACGATGTAACACAGAAATTGCATCGGAATTAAATACAATAGGCACAATGCCGATTTAAGGACAAGAAGACTGACTCTTCTTACTGACTATGTTTTTGAATCATTCCTGTGACGTTAGTTATAGATTCCGGTTCTTCACTTCGGGTTTACTGTATCCCCCTGACCTTCTTATAGACGATGAATCACAGAAATTGCGCCGGAATTTAATATAAAAAGCACAATGCCGACTCAAGTACAAGAAGACTGACTCTTCTTACTGTCTATGCTTTGAACAATACCTGTGACACTAGTTATAGATTCCGATGCTTCCTTTCAGGTTTCCTGTATCCCTCTGACCTTCTTATTGACGACGAAACACAGAAATTGCATCAGAATTAAATACAAAAGGCACAATGCCGACTTAAGTACAAGAAGACTGACGCTTCTTACTGACTATGTTTTGAACCATTCTGTGACACTAGTTATAGATTCCGATGCTTCACTTCAGGGTTACTGTATCCCTCAGATCATCTTATTGATGATGAAACACAGAAATTGCATCGGATTTAAATACAAAAGGCACAATGCCGACTTAAGTACAAGATGACTGACTCTTCTTACTGTCTATGATTTGAACCATTCCTGTGACACTAGTTATAGATTTCTATGCTTCACGTCAATTTTACTGTATCACTTGGACCTTCTTATTGACGATAAAACACAGAAATTGCATCGGAATTAAATCCAAATGCACAATGCCGACTTAAGTACATGAAGACTGACTCTTCTTACTGTCTATGCTTTGAGCCATTCCATTGACACTAGTTATAGATTGCGATGCTTCACTCCAGGTTTACTGTATCCCTTGGACCTTCTTATTTTCGATGAAACACTGAAATTGCATCGGTATTAAGTAGATTAGGCAAATATGCCGACTTAAGTACAAGAAGACTGACTCTTCTTACTGACTATGTTTTGAACCATTCCTGTGACACTAGTTATAGATTCCGATTCTTCACTTCAGGTTTACTGTATCCCTTGGACCTTCTTATTGACGATGAAACACAGAAATTGCATCGGAATTAAATACAAAAGGCACAATGCCGACTTAAGTACATGAAGACTGTCTCTTCTTACTGACTATGTTTTGAACAATTCCTGTGACACTAGTTGTAGATCCGATGCTTCACTTCAGGTTTACTGTATCCCTTGGACCTTCTTATTGACGATTAAACACTGAAATTGCATCGGAATTAAATAGAAAAGGCACAATGCCGACATAAGTACATGAAGACCGACTCTTCTTACTGACTATGTTTTGAACCATTCCTGTGACACTAGTTATTGATTCCGATACTTCACTTCAGGTTAACTGTATCCCTTGGACCTTCTTATTGACGATGAAACACAGAAATAGCATCAGAATTAAATACAAAAGGCACAATGCCGACTTAAGGACATGAAGACTGACTCTTCTTACTGACTATGTTTTGAACCATTCCTGTGACACTAGTTATACTTTCCGATGCTTCACTTTAGGATTACTGTATCCCTCTGACCATCTTATTGACGATGAAACACAGAAATTGCACCGGAATTAAATACAAAAAGCACAATGCCGACTTAAATACAAGAAGACTGACTCGTCTTACTGACTATGTTTTGAACCATTCCTGTGACACAAGTTATAGATTCCGATGCGTCACTTCAGGTTTCCTGTATCCCTCTGACCATCTTATTGACGATGAAACACAGAAATTGCACCGGAGTTAAACCCAAAAGGCACAATCCCGACTTAAGTACAAGAAGACTGACTATTTTTACTGTCTTTGCTTTGAGCAATTCCATTGACACTAGTTATTGATTCCGTGCTTCACTCCAGGTTTACTGTATCCCTTGGACCTTCTTATTGTCGATGAAACACTGAAATTGCATCGGTATTAAATAGATTAGGCAAATATGCCGACTGAAGTACATGAAGACTGACTCTTCTTACTGACTACGTTTTGAACCATTCCTGTGACACTAGTTTTAGATTCCGATGCTTCACCTCAGGTTTACTGTATCCATCTGAGCTTCTTATTGTCGATGAAACACAGACATTCCACCGGAATAAAATACAAAAGGCACAATACCGACTTAAGTACATGAAGACCGACTCTTTTTACTGACTATGTCTTGAACCATTCCTGTGACACTAGTTATAGATTCCGATGCTTCACTTCAGGTTAACTGTATCCCTCTGACCTTCCTATTGACGATGAAACACAGAAATTGCACCGGAATTAAATACAAAAGGCACAATGCCGACTTAAGTACAAGAAGTCTGACAAGTCTTACTGTCTATGTTTTGAACCATTCCACTGACACTAGTTATAGATTCCGATGCTTCACTCCAGGTTTACTGTATCCCTTGGATCTTCATTTTGACGATGAAACACTGAAGTTGCATCGGAATTAAATAGAAAAGGCACAATGCTACTTAAGTACAAGAAGACTGACCCTTCTTGTTGACTACGTTTTCAACCATTCCTGTGACACTAGTTATAGATTCCGATGCTTCACTTCAGGTTTACTGTATCCCTTGGACCTTCTTATTGACGATGAAACACAGATATTGCATCGTCATTAAATACAACAAGCACAATGCCGACTTAAGTACATGAAGCCTGACTCTTCTTACTGACTATGTTTTGAACCATTCCTGTGTCACTAGTTATAGTTTCCGATGCTTCAGTTCAGGTTTACTCTATCGCTTGAACCTTCTTATTGACGATGAAACACAGAAATTGCATCGGAATTAAATACAAAAGGCACAATGCCGACTTAAGTACATGAAGACTGACTCTTCTTACTGTCTCTGTTTTGAACCATTCCTGTGACACTAGTTATAGATTCCGATGCTTCACTCCAGGTTTCCTGTATCCCTTGGTCCTTCTTATTAACGATGAAACACAGAAATTGCTTCGGAATTAAATACAAAAGGCACAATGCCGACTTAAGTACAAGAAGACTGACTCTTCTTACTGACTATGTTTTGAACCATTCTGTGACACTAGTTATAGATTCCGATGCTTCACTTCTGGGTTACTGTATCCCTCAGATCATCTTATTGACGATGAAACACAGAAATTTCATCGGAATTAAATACAAAAGGCACAATGCCGACTTAAGTACAAGATGACTGACTCTTCTTACTGTCTATGCTTTAAACCATTCCTGTGACACTAGTTATAGATTCCGATGCTTTACTTCAGGTTTACTGTATCCCTTGGACCTTCTTATTGACGATAAAACACAGAAATTGCATTGGAATGAAATATAAAAGGCACAATGCCGATTTAAGTACAAGAAGACTGCATCTTCTTGCTGTCTATGTATTGAACCATTCCTGTGACACTAGTTATAGATTCCGATGCTTCACTTCAGGTTTACTGTATACCTCTGACCTTCTTATTGACGATGAAACACAGAAATTGCACCGGACTTAAACCCAAAAGGCACAATCTCGACTTAAGTACAAGAAGTCTGACTCTTCTTACAATGCTTTGAGCCATTCCATTGACACTAGTTTCAGATTCCGATGCTTCACTCCAGGTTTACTGTATCCCTTGGACCTTCTTATTGTCGTTGAAACACTGAAATTGCATCGGTATTAAATAGATTAGGCAAATATGCCGACTTAAGTACAAGAAGACTGACTCTTCTTACTGACTATGTTTTGAACCATTCCTGTGACACTAGTTATAGATTCCGATTCTTCACTTCAGGTTTACTGAATCCCTTGGTCCTTCTTATTGACGATGAAACACAGAAATTGCATCGGAATTAAATACAAAAGCCACAATGAAGACTTAAGTACATGAAGACTGACTCCTCTTACTGACTATGTTTTGAACCATTCCTGTGACACTAGTTGTAGATCCGATGCTTCACTTCAGGTTTACTGTATCCCTTGGACCTTCTTATTGACGATTAAACACTGAAATTGCATCGGAATTAAATAGAAAAGGCACAATGCCGACATAAGTACGTGAAGACCGACTCTTCTTACTGACTATGTTTTGAACCATTCCTGTGACACTTGTTATAGATTCCGATGCTTCACTTCAGATTTACTGTCTCCCTTGGACCTTCTTATTGACGATGAAACACAGAAATTGCACCGGAATGAAATACAAAAGGCACAAATCAGACTTAATTACAAGAAGACTGACTCTTCTTACTGTCAATGCTTTGAACCATTCCATTGACACTATTTATAGATTCCCATACTTCACTCCAGGTTTACTGTATCCCTTGGACATTCTTATTGACGATGAAGCACTGAAATTGCATCGGAATTAAATACAAAAGGCACAATGCCGACTTAAGAACAAGAAGACTCACTCTTCTTACTGACGATGATTTGGACCATTCCTGTGACACTAGTTATAGATTCCGATGCTTCACTTCAGGTTTACTGTATCCCTTGGACCTTCTTATTGACGATGAAACACAGAAATTGCATCGGAATTAAATGCAAAAGGCACAATGCCGACTTAAGTACATGAAGACTGACTCTTCTTACTGACTATGTTTTTATCCATTCCTTTGACACTAGTAATAGATTCCGATGCTACACCTCAGGTTTACTGTATCCCATGGACCTTCTTATTGACGATGAAACACAGAAATAGCACCGGAATTAAATACAAAAGGCACAATGCCGACTTAAGGACATGAAGACTGACTCTTCTTACTGACTATGTTTTGAACCATTCCTGTGACACTAGTTATAGATTCCGATGCTTCACTTTAGGTTTACTGTATCCCTCTGACCTTCTTATTGACGATGAAACACAGAAATTGCACCGGAATTAAATACAAAAAGCACAATGCCGACTCAAGTACAAGAAGACTGACTCGTCTTACTGACTATGCTTTGAACCATTCCTGTGACACAAGTTATAGACTCCGAAGCTTCACTTCAGGTTTTCTGTATCCCTCTGACCATCTTATTGACGATGAAACACAGAAATTGCATCGGAATTAAATACAAAAGGCACAATGCCGACTTAAGTACATGAAGACTGACTCTTCTTACTGACTACATTTTGAACCATTCCCGTGACACTAGTTATAGATCCGATGCTTCACTTCAGGTTTACTGTATCCCTTGGACGTTCTTATTGACGATTAAACACTGAAATTGCATCGGAATTAAATACAAAAGGCACAAAGCCGACATAAGTACATGAAGACCGACTCTTCATACTGACTATGATTTGAACCATTCCAGTGACACTAGTTATAGATTCCGATGCTTCACCTCAGGTTTACTGTATCCCTCTGACCTTCCTATTTACGATGAAACACAGATATTGCACCGGAATTAAATACAAAAGACACAATGCCGACTTAAGTACAAGAACACTGACTCTTCCTACTGTCTATGTTTTGAACATTCCATTGACACTAGTTATAGATTCCGATGCTTCACTCCAGGTTTAGTGTATCCCTTGGACCTTCTTATTGACGATGAAATACTGAAATTGCATCGGAATTAAATAGAAAAGACACAATGCTGACTTAAGTACAAGAAGACTGACTCTTCTTACCGACTATGATTTGAACCATTCCAGTGACACTAGTTATAGATTGCGATGCTTCACTTCAATTTTACTGTATACCTTGGACCTTCGTATTAACGATAAAACACAGAAATTGCATCGGAATTAAATACAAAAGGCACAATGCCGACTTAAGTACATGAAATCTGACTCTTCTTACTGACTATGTTTTGAACCATTCCTGTGACACTAGTTATAGATTCCGATGCTTCACTTCAGGTTTACTGTATCCCTTGAACCTTCTTATTGACGATGAAACACAGAAATTGCATCGGAATTAAATACAAAAGGCACAATGCCAACTTAGGTACATGATGACTGAGTCTTCTTACTGTCTATGTTTGAACCGTTCCTGTGACACTAGTTATAGATTCCCATGCTTCACTCCAGGTTTACTGTATCCCTTGGACCTTCTTATTGTCGATGAAACACAGAAATTGCATAGGAAATAAATACAAAAAGCACAATGTTGACTTAAGGACAAGAAGACTGACTCTTCCTTCCGATTATGTTTTGAACCATTAATGTGACACTAGTTATAGATTCCGATGCTTCAGTTCAGGTTTACTGTATCCCTCTGACCTTCGTATTGACGATGAAACACAAAAATTGCATCGGAATTAAATAGAAAGTGCACAATGCCGACATAAGTACAAGAAGACTGACTCTTCTTACTGACTATGTTTTGAACCATTTCTGTGACACTAGTTATCGATTCCGGTGCTTCACTTCAGGGTTACTGTATCCCTCTGACCTTCTTATTGACGATGAAATACAGAAATTGCATCGGAATTAAATAGAAAAGGCACAATGCCGACTTAAGTACAAGAAGACTGGCTCTTCTTACTGACTATGTTTTGAACAAATCCTGTGACACTAGTTATAAATTCCGATGCTACACTACAGGTTTACTGTATCCCTTGTACCTTCTTATTGACGATGAAACACAGAAATTGCACCGGAATTAAATACAAAAGGCACAATGCCGACTTAAGTACAAGAAGTCTGACAAGTCTTACTGTCTATGTTTTGAACCATTCCACTGACACTAGTTATAGATTCCGATGCTTCACTCCAGGTTTACTGTATCCCTTGGATCTTCATTTTGACGATGAAACACTGAAGTTGCATCGGAATTAAATAGAAAAGGCACAATGCTACTTAAGTACAAGAAGACTGACCCTTCTTGTTGACTATGTTTTCAACCATTCCTGTGACACTAGTTATAGATTCCGATGCTTCACTTCAGGTTTACTGTATCCCTTGGACCTTCTTATTGACGATGAAACACAGATATTGCATCGTCATTAAATACAACAAGCACAATGCCGACTTAAGTACATGAAGCCTGACTCTTCTTACTGACTATGTTTTGAACCATTCCTGTGTCACTAGTTATAGTTTCCGATGCTTCAGTTCAGGTTTACTCTATCGCTTGAACCTTCTTATTGACGATGAAACACAGAAATTGCATCGGAATTAAATACAAAAGGCACAATGCCGACTTAAGTACATGAAGACTGACTCTTCTTACTGTCTCTGTTTTGAACCATTCCTGTGACACTAGTTATAGATTCCGATGCTTCACTCCAGGTTTCCTGTATCCCTTGGTCCTTCTTATTGACGATGAAACACAGAAATTGCTTCGGAATTAAATACAAAAGGCACAATGCCGACTTAAGTACAAGAAGACTGACTCTTCTTACTGACTATGTTTTGAACCATTCTGTGACACTAGTTATAGATTCCGATGCTTCACTTCTGGGTTACTGTATCCCTCAGATCATCTTATTGACGATGAAACACAGAAATTTCATCGGAATTAAATACAAAAGGCACAATGCCGACTTAAGTACAAGATGACTGACTCTTCTTACTGTCTATGCTTTAAACCATTCCTGTGACACTAGTTATAGATTCCGATGCTTTACTTCAGGTTTACTGTATCCCTTGGACCTTCTTATTGACGATAAAACACAGAAATTGCATTGGAATGAAATATAAAAGGCACAATGCCGATTTAAGTACAAGAAGACTGCATCTTCTTGCTGTCTATGTATTGAACCATTCCTGTGACACTAGTTATAGATTCCGATGCTTCACTTCAGGTTTACTGTATACCTCTGACCTTCTTATTGACGATGAAACACAGAAATTGCACCGGACTTAAACCCAAAAGGCACAATCTCGACTTAAGTACAAGAAGTCTGACTCTTCTTACAATGCTTTGAGCCATTCCATTGACACTAGTTTCAGATTCCGATGCTTCACTCCAGGTTTACTGTATCCCTTGGACCTTCTTATTGTCGTTGAAACACTGAAATTGCATCGGTATTAAATAGATTAGGCAAATATGCCGACTTAAGTACAAGAAGACTGACTCTTCTTACTGACTATGTTTTGAACCATTCCTGTGACACTAGTTATAGATTCCGATTCTTCACTTCAGGTTTACTGAATCCCTTGGTCCTTCTTATTGACGATGAAACACAGAAATTGCATCGGAATTAAATACAAAAGCCACAATGAAGACTTAAGTACATGAAGACTGACTCCTCTTACTGACTATGTTTTGAACCATTCCTGTGACACTAGTTGTAGATCCGATGCTTCACTTCAGGTTTACTGTATCCCTTGGACCTTCTTATTGACGATTAAACACTGAAATTGCATCGGAATTAAATAGAAAAGGCACAATGCCGACATAAGTACGTGAAGACCGACTCTTCTTACTGACTATGTTTTGAACCATTCCTGTGACACTTGTTATAGATTCCGATGCTTCACTTCAGATTTACTGTCTCCCTTGGACCTTCTTATTGACGATGAAACACAGAAATTGCACCGGAATGAAATACAAAAGGCACAAATCAGACTTAATTACAAGAAGACTGACTCTTCTTACTGTCAATGCTTTGAACCATTCCATTGACACTATTTATAGATTCCCATACTTCACTCCAGGTTTACTGTATCCCTTGGACATTCTTATTGACGATGAAGCACTGAAATTGCATCGGAATTAAATACAAAAGGCACAATGCCGACTTAAGAACAAGAAGACTCACTCTTCTTACTGACGATGATTTGGACCATTCCTGTGACACTAGTTATAGAATCCGATGCTTCACTTCAGGTTTACTGTATCCCTTGGACCTTCTTATTGACGATGAAACACAGAAATTGCATCGGAATTAAATGCAAAAGGCACAATGCCGACTTAAGTACATGAAGACTGACTCTTCTTACTGACTATGTTTTTATCCATTCCTGTGACACTAGTAATAGATTCCGATGCTACACCTCAGGTTTACTGTATCCCATGGACCTTCTTATTGACGATGAAACACAGAAATAGCACCGGAATTAAATACAAAAGGCACAATGCCGACTTAAGGACATGAAGACTGACTCTTCTTACTGACTATGTTTTGAACCATTCCTGTGACACTAGTTATAGATTCTGATGCTTCACTTTAGGTTTACTGTATCCCTCTGACCTTCTTATTGACGATGAAACACAGAAATTGCACCGGAATTAAATACAAAAAGCACAATGCCGACTCAAGTACAAGAAGACTGACTCGTCTTACTGACTATGCTTTGAACCATTCCTGTGACACAAGTTATAGACTCCGAAGCTTCACTTCAGGTTTTCTGTATCCCTCTGACCATCTTATTGACGATGAAACACAGAAATTGCATCGGAATTAAATACAAAAGGCACAATGCCGACTTAAGTACATGAAGACTGACTCTTCTTACTGACTACGTTTTGAACCATTCCCGTGACACTAGTTATAGATCCGATGCTTCACTTCAGGTTTACTGTATCCCTTGGACGTTCTTATTGACGATTAAACACTGAAATTGCATCGGAATTAAATACAAAAGGCACAAAGCCGACATAAGTACATGAAGACCGACTCTTCATACTGACTATGATTTGAACCATTCCAGTGACACTAGTTATAGATTCCGATGCTTCACTTCAGGTTTACTGTATCCCTCTGACCTTCCTATTTACGATGAAACACAGATATTGCACCGGAATTAAATACAAAACACACAATGCCGACTTAAGTACAAGAACACTGACTCTTCCTACTGTCTATGTTTTGAACATTCCATTGACACTAGTTATAGATTCCGATGCTTCACTCCAGGTTTACTGTATCCCTTGGACCTTCTTATTGACGATGAAATACTGAAATTGCATCGGAATTAAATAGAAAAGACACAATGCTGACTTAAGTACAAGAAGACTGACTCTTCTTACCGACTATGATTTGAACCATTCCAGTGACACTAGTTATAGATTGCGATGCTTCACTTCAATTTTACTGTATACCTTGGACCTTCGTATTAACGATAAAACACAGAAATTGCATCGGAATTAAATACAAAAGGCACAATGCCGACTTAAGTACATGAAATCTGACTCTTCTTACTGACTATGTTTTGAACCATTCCTGTGACACTAGTTATAGATTCCGATGCTTCACTTCAGGTTTACTGTATCCCTTGAACCTTCTTATTGACGATGAAACACAGAAATTGCATCGGAATTAAATACAAAAGGCACAATGCCAACTTAGGTACATGATGACTGAGTCTTCTTACTGTCTATGTTTGAACCGTTCCTGTGACACTAGTTATAGATTCCCATGCTTCACTCCAGGTTTACTGTATCCCTTGGACCTTCTTATTGTCGATGAAACACAGAAATTGCATAGGAAATAAATACAAAAAGCACAATGTTGACTTAAGGACAAGAAGACTGACTCTTCCTTCCGATTATGTTTTGAACCATTAATGTGACACTAGTTATAGATTCCGATGCTTCAGTTCAGGTTTACTGTATCCCTCTGACCTTCGTATTGACGATGAAACACAAAAATTGCATCGGAATTAAATAGAAAGTGCACAATGCCGACATAAGTACAAGAAGACTGACTCTTCTTACTGACTATGTTTTGAACCATTTCTGTGACACTAGTTATCGATTCCGGTGCTTCACTTCAGGGTTACTGTATCCCTCTGACCTTCTTATTGACGATGAAATACAGAAATTGCATCGGAATTAAATAGAAAAGGCACAATGCCGACTTAAGTACAAGAAGACTGGCTCTTCTTACTGACTATGTTTTGAACAAATCCTGTGACACTAGTTATAAATTCCGATGCTACACTCCAGGTATACTGTATCCCTTGTACCTTCTTATTGACGATGAAACACAGAAATTGCATCGGAATTAAATACAAAAGGCACAATGCCGACTTATGGACAAGAAGACTGACCCTTCTCACTGACTATGTTTTGAACCATTCCTGTGACACTATCTATGGAATATGATGTTTCATTTCAAGTTTATTGTATCCCTCTCACGTTCTTATTGACGATGAGACACAGATATTGCATCGGAATTAAATAAAAAAGGCACAATGCCGACTTAAGTACAAGAAGAGTGTATCTTCTTACTGTCTATGTTTTGTACCATTCCTGTGACACTAGTTATAGATTCCGAAGCTTCACTTCAGGTATACTGTATCTATTGGACCTTTATATTGACGATGAAACACAGAAATTGCATCGGAATTAAATACAAAAGGCAGAATGCCGACTTAAGGACAAGAAGACTGACTCTTCTTGCTGACTATGTTTTGAACCATTCCTGTGACACTAATTATAGATTCTGATGCTTCAGTTCAGGTTTACTGTATCCCTCTTACCTTCTTATTGACGATAAGACACAGAAAATGCATCGGTATTAAATACAAAAGGCACAATGCCGACTTAAGTACAAGAAGTCTGGATCTTCTTAATGTCTATGTTTTGAACCATTCCTGTGACACTAGTTATAGATTCCGATGCTTCATTTCAGGTTTACTGTATCCCTTGGACCCTCTTATTGACGATGAAACACAGATATTGCATCGGAAATAAATACAAAAGGCACAATGCCGACTTAAGGACAAGAAGACTGACTCTTCTTACTGTCTATGCTTTGAACCATTCCTGTGACAACAGTTATACATTCCGATGCTTCTCTTCAGGTTTAATGTATCTCTTGGACCTTCGTATTGACGATGCAACACAGAAATTGCATCGGAATAATATACAAAAGGCACAACGCAGACTTAAGTACATGAAGACCGACTCTTCTTACTGACTATGTTTTGAACCATTCCTGTGACACTAGTTATTGATTCTGATGCTTCACTTCAGGTTTACTGTATCCCTTGGACCTTCTTATTGACGATGAAACACAGAATTTGCATCGGAATTAAATTCAAAAGGCACAATGCCGACATAAGTACTGTCTATGTTTCGAACCATTCCTGTGACACTAGTTAAAGATTCCGATGCTTCACTCCAGGTTTACTGTATCCCTTGGACCTTCTTATTGACGATGAAACACAGAAATTGCATCGGAATTAAATACAAAAGCCACAATGCCGACTTAAGGTCATGAAGACTGACTCTTCTTACTGACTATGTTTTGAACCATTCCTGAGACACTAGTTATAGATTCCGATGCTTCACTTAAGGTTTACTGTATCCCTCTGACATTCTTATTGACGATGAAACACAGAAATTGCACCGGAATTAAATACAAAAAGCACAATGCCGACTTAAGTACAAGAAGACTGACTCGTCTTACTGACTATGTTTTGAACCATTCCTGTGACTCAAGTTATAGATTCCGAAGCTTCACTTCAGGTTTCCTGTATCCCTCTGACCATCTTATTGACGATGAAACACAGAAATTGCACCGGAATTAAATACAAAAGACACAATGCCTACTTAAGTACAAGAACACTGACTCTTCCTACTGTCTATGTTTTGAACATTCCATTGACACTAGTTATAGATTCCGATGCTTCACTCCAGGTTTAGTGTATCCCTTGGACCTTCTTATTGACGATGAAATACTGAAATTGCATCGGAATTAAATAGAAAAGACACAATGCCGACTTAAGTACAAGAAGACTGACTCTTCTTACTGACTATGATTTGAACCATTCCAGTGACACTAGTTATAGATTGCGATGCTTCACTTCAGGTTTACTGTATACCTTGGACCTTCGTATTAACGATGAAACACAGAAATTGCATCGGAATTAAACACAAAAGGCACAATGCCGACTTAAGTACATGAAAACTGACTCATCTTACTGACTATGTTTTGAACCAATCCTGTGACACTAGTTATAGATTCCGATGCTTCACTTCAGGTTTACTGTATCCCTTGAACCTTCTTATTGACGATGAAACACTGAAATTGCATCGGAATTAAATACAAAAGGCACAATGCCAACTTAGGTACATGAAGACTGACTCTTCTTACTGTCTATGCTTTGAACCGTTCCTGTGACACTAGTTATAGATTCCCATGCTTCACTCCAGGTTTACTGTATCCCTTGGACCTTCTTATTGACCATGAAACACAGAAATTGCATAGGAAATAAATACAAAAAGGACAATGTCGACTTAAGGACAAGAAGACTGACTCTTCCTTCCGATTATGTTTTGAACCATTAATGTGACACTAGTTATAGATTCCGATGCTTCACTTCAGGTTTACTGTATCCCTCTGACCTTCGTATTGACGATGAAACACAGAAATTGCATCGGAAGTAAATAGAAAGTGCACAATGCCGACATAAGTACAAGAAGAGTGACTCTTCTTACTGACTATGTTTTGAACCATTTCTGTGACACTAGTTATCGATTTCGGTGCTTCACTTCAGGGTTACTGTATCCCTCTGACCTTCTTATTGACGATGAAACACAGAAATTGCATCGGAGTTAAATACAAAAGGCACAATGCCGACTTAAGTACTGTCTATGTTTTGAACCATTCCTGTGACACTAGTTATAGATTCCGATGCTTCACTCCAGGTTTACTGAATCCCTTGGACCTTCTTATTGACGATGAAACACAGAAATTGCATCGGAATTAAATACAAAAGGCATAAGGCCGACTTAAGTACAAAAAGACTGACTCTTCTTACTGTCTATGTTTTGAACCATTCCATTGACACTAGTTATAGGTTCCGATGCTACACTCCAGGTTTACTGTATCCCTTGGACCTTCTTATTGACGATGAAACACAGAAATCGCATCGGAATTAAATACAAAAGCCACAATGCCGACTTAAGGACAAGAAGACTGACTCTGCTTACTGACTATGTTTTCAACCAATCCTGTGACACTAATTATAGATCATGATGCTTCACTTCAGGTTTACTGTATCCCTCTTACCTTCTTATTGACGATGAAACACAGAAATTGCATCGGAATTAAATAGAAAGTGCACAATGCCGACATAAGTACAAGAAGAGTGACTCTTCTTACTGACTATGTTATGAACCATTTCAGTGACACTAGTTATCGATTCCGGTGCTTCACTTCAGGGTTACTGTATCCCTCTGACGTTCTTAATGACGATGAAATACAGAAATTGCATCGGAATTAAATAGAAAAGGCACAATGCCGACTTAAGTACAAGAAGACTGGCTCTTCTTACTGACTATGTTTTGAACCAGTCCTGTGACACTAGTTATAAATTCCGATGCTACACTCCAGGTTTACTGTATCCCTTGTACCTTCTTATTGACGATGAAACATAGAAATTGCACCGGAATTAAATACAAAAGGCACAATGCCGACTTAAGTACAAGAAGACTGACTCTTCACACTGTCTATGTTTTGAACCATTCCTGTGACACTAGTTATAGATTCCGATGCTTCACTCCAGGATTACTGTATCCCTTGGACCTTCTCATTGACGATGAAACACAGAAATAGCTTCGGAATTAAATACAAAAGGCACAATGCCGACTTAAGCACAAGAAGACTGACTCTTCTTACTGACTATGTTTTGAACCATTCCTGTGACACTAGTTATAGATTCCGATGCTTCACTTCAGGTTTACTGTATCCCTCTGACCTTCTTATTGACGATGAAACACAGAAATTGCACCGGAATTAAATACAAAAGGCACAATGCCGACTTAAGTACAAGAAGACTGACTCTTCATACTGTCTATGTTTTGACCCATTCATGTGACACTAGTTATAGATTCCGATGCTTCACTCCAGGTTTACTGAATCCCTTGGACCTTCTTATTGACGATGAAACACTGAAATTGCATCGGAATGAAATAGAAAATGCACAATGCCGACTTATGTACAAGAAGACTGACTCTTCTTACTGACTTTGTTTTGAACCATCCTGTGACACTAGTTATAGATTCCAATGCTTCACTTCAGGTTTACTATATCCCTTGGACCTTCTTATTGAGGATGAAACACAGAAATTGCATCAGAATTAAATACAAAAGGCACAATGCCGACTTAAGGACAAGAAGACTGACTCTTCTTAATGACTATGTTTTCAACCAATCCTGTGACACTAATTATAGATCATGATGCTTAACTTCAGGTTTACTGTATACCTCTTACCTTCTTATTGACGATGGAACACAGAAATTGCATCGGAATTAAATACAAAAGGCACAATGCCGACTTAAGTACAAGAAGACTGACTCTCCTTACTGACTATGTTTTAAACCATTCCTGTGACACTAGTCATAGATTCCGATGCTTCACTTCAGGTTTACTGTATCCCTTGGACCCTCTTATTGACGATGAAACACAGATAGTGCATCGGAATTAAATACAAAAGGCACAATACCGACTTAAGGACAAGTAGACTAACTCTTCTTACTGACTATGCTTTGAACCATTCCCGTGACAATAGTTATGGATTCCGATGCTTTACTTCAGGTTTACTGTGTCCCTCCGACCTTCTTATTGACGATGAAACATAGAAATTGCACCGGAATTAAATACAAAAGGCACAATGCCGACTTAAGCACAAGAAGACTGACTCTTCTTACTGTCTATGTTTTGAACCATTCCATTGACACTAGTTATAGATTCCGATGGTTCATTCCAGGTTTACTGTATACCTTGGACCTTCTTAATGACGATGAAACACAGATATTGCATCGGAATTAAATAGAGAAGGCACAAGGCTGACTTAAGGGCAAGAAGACTGACTCTTCTTACTGACTATGTTTTGAAACATTCCAGTGACACTAGTTATAGATTCCGATGCTTCACTTCAGGTTTTCTGTATCCCTCTGACCTACCTATTGACGATGAAACACAGAAATTGCACCGGAAATAAATACAAAAGACACAATGCCGACTTAAGTACAAGAAGACTGACTCTTCTTACTGTCTATGTTTTGAACCATTCCATTGACACTAGTAATAGATTCCGATGCTTCACTCCAGGTCTACTGTGTCCCTCGGACCTTCTTATTGACGATGAAACACAGAAATTGCATCGGAATTAAATACAAAAGGCACAATGCCGACTTAAGGACAAGAAGACTGACTCTTCTTACTGACTATGTTTTGAACCATTCCAGTGACACTAGTTGTAGATTCCGATGCATCACTTCAGGTTTCCTGTATCCCTTGGACCTTCTTATTGACGATAAAACACAGAAGTTGCATCGGAATTGAATACAAAGGGCACAATGCCGACATAAGTACTGCCTATGTTTTGAACCATTCCTGTGACACTAGTTATAGATTCCGATGCTTCATTCCAGGTTTACTGTATACCTTGGACCTTCTTATTGACGATGAAACACAGATATTGCATCGGAATTAAGTAGAAAAGGCACAAGGCTGATTTAAGGGTAAGAAGACTGACTCTTCTTACTGGCTATGTTTTGATGCATTCCAGTGACACTAGTTATAGATTTAAATGCTTCACTTCAGGTTTACTGTATCCCTCTGACCTTCCTATTGACGATGAAACACAGAAATTGCACCGGAATTAAATACAAAAGCCACAATGCCGACTTAAGTACAAGAAGACTGACTCTTCTTACTGTCTATGCTTTAAACCATTCCATTGACACTAGTTATAGATTCCGAAGCTTCACTCTAGGTTTACTGTATCCCTTGGACCTTCTTATTGACGATGAAACACAAAAATTGCATCGGAATTAAATACAAAAGCACAATGCCGACTTAAGGACAAGAAGAATGACTCTTCTTACTGACAATGCTTTGAACCATTCCTGTGACACTAGTTATAGATTCCGATGCTTCACTCCAGGTTTACTGTATCCCTTGGACCTTCTTATTGACGATGAAACACAGTAATTTCATCGGAATTAAATACAATGGCACAATGCCAACTTAAGGGCAAGAAGACCGACACTTCCTACTGACTATGTTTTGAACCATTCCTGTGACACTAGTTTTAGATTCCGATGCTTCACTTCAGGTATCCTGTATCCCCTGGACCTTCTTATTGACGATGAAACACAGAAATTGCATCGGAATTAAATACAAAAGGCACAATGCCGACTTAAGCACAAGAAGACTGACTCTTCTTACTGTCTATGTTTTGAACCATTCCATTGACACTAGTTATAGATTCCGATGGTTCATTCCAGGTTTACTGTATACCTTGGACCTTCTTAATGACGATGAAACACAGATATTGCATCGGAATTAAATAGAGAAGGCACAAGGCTGACTTAAGGGCAAGAAGACTGACTCTTCTTACTGACTATGTTTTGAAACATTCCAGTGACACTAGTTATAGATTCCGATGCTTCACTTCAGGTTTTCTGTATCCCTCTGACCTACCTATTGACGATGAAACACAGAAATTGCACCGGAAATAAATACAAAAGACACAATGCCGACTTAAGTACAAGAAGACTGACTCTTCTTACTGTCTATGTTTTGAACCATTCCATTGACACTAGTAATAGATTCCGATGCTTCACTCCAGGTCTACTGTGTCCCTCGGACCTTCTTATTGACGATGAAACACAGAAATTGCATCGGAATTAAATACAAAAGGCACAATGCCGACTTAAGGACAAGAAGACTGACTCTTCTTACTGACTATGTTTTGAACCATTCCAGTGACACTAGTTGTAGATTCCGATGCATCACTTCAGGTTTCCTGTATCCCTTGGACCTTCTTATTGACGATAAAACACAGAAGTTGCATCGGAATTGAATACAAAGGGCACAATGCCGACATAAGTACTGCCTATGTTTTGAACCATTCCTGTGACACTAGTTATAGATTCCGATGCTTCATTCCAGGTTTACTGTATACCTTGGACCTTCTTATTGACGATGAAACACAGATATTGCATCGGAATTAAGTAGAAAAGGCACAAGGCTGATTTAAGGGTAAGAAGACTGACTCTTCTTACTGGCTATGTTTTGATGCATTCCAGTGACACTAGTTATAGATTTAAATGCTTCACTTCAGGTTTACTGTATCCCTCTGACCTTCCTATTGACGATGAAACACAGAAATTGCACCGGAATTAAATACAAAAGCCACAATGCCGACTTAAGTACAAGAAGACTGACTCTTCTTACTGTCTATGCTTTAAACCATTCCATTGACACTAGTTATAGATTCCGAAGCTTCACTCTAGGTTTACTGTATCCCTTGGACCTTCTTATTGACGATGAAACACAAAAATTGCATCGGAATTAAATACAAAAGCACAATGCCGACTTAAGGACAAGAAGAATGACTCTTCTTACTGACAATGTTTTGAACCATTCCTGTGACACTAGTTATAGATTCCGATGCTTCACTCCAGGTTTACTGTATCCCTTGGACCTTCTTATTGACGATGAAACACAGAAATTGCATCGGAATTAAATACAATGGCACAATGCCAACTTAAGGGCAAGAAGACCGACACTTCCTACTGACTATGTTTTGAACCATTCCTGTGACACTAGTTTTAGATTCCGATGCTTCACTTCAGGTATCCTGTATCCCCTGGACCTTCTTATTGACGATGAAACACAGAAATTGCATCGGAATTAAATACAAAACGCACAATGCCGACTTAAGTACAAGTAAACTGACTCTTCTTACTGACTATGTTTTGAACCATTCCTGTGACACTAGTTATAGATTCCGTTGCTTCACTCCAGGTTTACTGTCTCCCTCGGACCTTCTTATTGACGATGAAACACAGAAATTGCATCGGAAATAAACACAAAGTGCACAATGCCGACTTAAGGACAAGAAGACTGACTCTTCTTACTGTCTATGGTTTGAACCATTCCGTTGACACTAGTTATAGATTCCGATGCTTCACTTCAGGTACACTGTATCCCTCTGACCTTCTTATTGGCGATGGAACAATGAAATTGCATCGGAATTAAATACAAAGGGCACAATGCCGACTTAAGTACAAGAAACTTACTCTTCTTACTGTCTATGTTTGAACCATTCCTGTGACACTAGTTATAGATTCCGATGCTTCACTTCAGGTTTACTGTATGCCTCTGACCTTCTTATTGACGATGAAACAGAGAAACTGTATCGGAATTGAATACAAAAGGCACAATGTCGACTTAAGTACATGATAACTGACTCTTCTTACTGTCTATGTTTTGAATCATTCCTGTGACACTAAATATAAATTCCGATGCTTCACTTCTTGTTTACTGTATCCTTCTGACCTTCTTATTGACGATGAAACACTGAAATTGCATCGGAACTAAATACAAGCGGCCCAATGCCGACTTAAATAGAAGAAACCTGACTCTTCTTACTTTCTATGTTTGAACCATTCCTGTGACACTAGTTATAGATTCCGATGCTTGACTTCAGGTTCACTGTATCCCTCTGACCATCTTATTGACGATGAAACACTGAAATTGCATCGGAATTAAATACAAAAGGCACAATGCCGACTTAAGTACAAGAAAATTGACTCTTCTTACTGTCTATATTTTGAACCATTCATATGACACTCGTTATAGTTTACGATGCTTTACTTCAGGTTTACTGTATCCCTCTGACCTTCATATTGACGATGAAACACATAAATTGCATCGGAATTAAATACAAAAGGCACAATGCCGACATAAGTACAAGAAAACGGACGCTTCCTACTGTCTATGTTTTGAACCATTCCTGTGACACCCGTTATAGATTCCTATGCTTCACTTCAGGTTTACTGTATCCCTCTGACCTTCTTATTGACGATGAAACACAGAAATTGCATCGAAATTAAATACAAAAGGCACAATGCTGATTTAAATACAAGAAAACTGACTCTTCTTACTCTCTATGTTTTGAACCATTCATGTGTCACTAATTATAGATTGCGATGGTTCACTTCAGGTTTACTGTATCACTCTGACCTTCTCATTGACGATGAAACACAGAAATTGCATCGGAATTAAATACAGAAGGCACAATGCCGACCTAAGTACAAGAAAAGTGACTCTTCTTATTGTCTATGATTTGAACCATTCCTGTGATACTAGTTATAGATTCCGATGCTTCACTTCAGGTTTACTGTATTCCTCTGACCTTCTTATTGACGATGAAACACAGAAATTGCCTCGGAATTAAATACAAAAGGCACAATGCCGACTTAAGTACAAGAAAACTGACTGTTCTTACTGTCTATGGTTTGAACCATTTCTGTGACACTAGTTATAGATTCCGATGCTTCACTTCAGATTCACTGTATCCCTCTGACCTTCTTATTGGCGATGGAACAATGAAATTGTAACGGAATTAAATACAAATGGCACAATGCCGACTTAAGTACAAGAAAACTTACTCTTCTTACTGTCTATGTTTTGAACCATTCCTGTGACACTAGTTATAGATACCGATGCTTCACTTCAGCTTTGCTGTATCCCTCTGTCCTTCTTATTGACGATGAAACATAGAAATTGCATCGGAATTAAATACAAAAGGCACAATGCCGACTTATGTACAAGAAAACTGACTATTCTTACTGTCTATGTTTTGAACCAATCATTTGAAACTCGTTATAGATTCCGATGCTTTACTTCAGGTTTACTGTATCGCTCTGACCTTCTTATTGACGATGAAACACAGAAATTGCTTCGGAAATAAATACTAAAGGCACAATGCCGAATTAAGTACAAGATAACTGACTCTTCTTACTGTCTATGTTTTGAATCATTCCTGTGACACTAAATATAAATTCCGATGCTTCACTTCAGGTTTACTGTATCCCTCTGACATTCTTATTCACGATGAAACACAGAAATTGCATCGGAATTAAATACAAAAGGCACAATGCCGACTGAAGTAAAAGGAAACTGATTCTTCTTACTGCCTATGTTTTGAACCATTCATGTGACACTAGTTAGAAATTCCGATTCTTCACTGCAGGTTTACTGTATCGCTCTGACCTTCTTATTGACGATGAAACACAGAAATTGCTTCCGAAATAAATACAAAAGGCACAATGCCAACTTAAGTACAAGAAAACTGATCTTCTTACTGTCTATGTTTTGAATAATTCCTGTGACACTAGTTATAGAATCCGATGCTTCACTTCAGGCTCAATATATACCTCTGACCCTCTTATTGACGATGAAACACTGAAATTGCATCGGAATTAAATACAAAAGGCACAATGCCGACTTAAGTACAAGAAACCTGACTCTTCTTACTGTCTATGTTTTGAACCATTCCTGTGACACTAGTTATAGATTCCGATGCTTCACTTCAGGTTTACTGTATGCCTCTGACCTTCTTATTCACGATGAAACACAGAAATTGCATCGGAATTAAATACAAAAGGCACAATGCCGACTCAAGTACAAGAAAACTGAACCTTCTTACTGTCTATGTTTTAAACCATTCCTGTGACACTAGCTATAGATTCCGATGCTTCACTACAGGTTTACTGTATACCTCTGACATTCTTATTCACGACGAAACACAGAAATTGCATCGGAATTAAATACAAAAGGCACAATGCCGACTTAAGTACAAGAAAACTGACTCTTCTTACTGTCTATATTTTGAACCATTCATATGACACTCGTTATAGTTTACGATGCTTTACTTCAGGTTTACTGTATCCCTCTGACCTTCTTCTTGACGATGAAACACAGAAATTGCTTCGGAATTAAATACAAAAGCCACAATGCCGACTTAAGTACAAGATAACTGACTCTTCTGACTGTCTGTGTTTTGAACCATTCCTGTGACGCTAGTTATAGATTCCGATGCTTCACTTCAGGTTTAGTGTATCCCACTGACCGCCTTATTAACGATGAAACACAGAAATTGCATCGGAATTAAATACAAAAGGCACAATGCCGACTTAAGAACAAGACAACAAACTCTTCTTACAGTCTATGTTTTCAACCATTCCTGTGACACTAGTTACAGATTCCGATTCTTCACTTCAGGTTTACTGTATCCCTCTGACCTTCTTATTGACGATGAAACACTGAAATTGCATCGGAACTAAATACAAGCGGCCCAATGCCGACTTAATTACAAGAAACCTGACTCTTCTTACTTTCTATGTTTGAACCATTCCTGTGACACTAGTTATAGATTCCGATGCTTCACTTCAGGTTCACTGTATCGCTCTGACCATCTTATTGACGATGAAACACTGAAATTGCATCGGAATTAAATACAAAAGGCACAATGCCAACTTAAGTACAAGAAAATTGACTCTTCTTACTGTCTATATTTTGAACCATTCATATGACACTCGTTATAGTTTACGATGCTGTACTTTAGGTTTACTGTATCCCTCTGACCTTCATATTGACGATGAAACACATAAATTGCATCGGAATTAAATACAAAAGGCACAATGCCGACTTAAGTACAAGAAAAAGGACGCTTCCTACTGTCTATGTTTTGAACCATTCCTGTGACACCTGTTATAGATTCCTATGCTTCACTTCAGGTTTACTGTATCCCTCTGACCTTCTTATTGACGATGAAACACAGAAATTGCATCGAAATTAAATACAAGAGGCACAATGCTGATTTAAATACAAGAAAACTGACTCTTCTTACTCTCTATGTTTTGAACCATTCATGTGTCACTAATTATAGATTGCGATGCTTCACTTCAGGTTTACTGTATCACTCTGACCTTCTCATTGACGATGAAACACAGAAATTGCATCGGAATTAAATACAAAAGGCACAATGCCGACATAAGTACAAGAAAACTGACTCTTCTTATTGTCTATGATTTGAACCATTCCTGTGATACTAGTTATAGATTCCGATGCTTCACTTCAGGTTTACTGTATTCTTCTGACCTTCTTATTGACGATGAAACACAGAAATTGCCTCGGAATTAAATACAAAAGGCACAATGCCGACTTAAGTACAAGAAAACTGACTCTTCTTACTGTCTATGGTTTGAACCATTTCTGTGACACTAGTTATAGATTCCGATGCTTCACTTCAGATTCACTGTATCCCTCTGACCCTCTTATTGGCGATGGAACAATGAAATTGTAACGGAATTAAATACAAATGGCACAATGCCGACTTAAGTACAAGAAACTTACTCTTCTTACTGTCTATGTTTGAACCATTCCTGTGACACTAGTTATAGATTCCGATGCTTCACTTCAGGTTTACTGTATGCCTCTGACCTTCTTATTGACGATGAAACAGAGAAATTGCATCGGAATTGAATACAAAAGGCACAATGTCGACTTAAGTACAAGAAAACTGACTCTACTTACTGTCTATGTTTTGAACCATTCCTGTGACACTAGTTGTAGATTCCGATGCTTCACTTCGGGTTTACTGTATCCCTCTGACCTTCTTATTGACGATGAAACACAGAAATTGCATCGGAATTAAATACAAAAGGCACAATGCCGACTTATGTACAAGAAAACTGGCTCTTCTTACTGTCTATGTTTTGAACCATTCATTTGCAACTCGTTATAGATTCCGTTGCTTTACTTCAGGTTTACTGTATCCCTCTGACCTTCTTATTGACGATGAAACACAGAAATTGCTTCGGAAATAAATACAAAAGGCACAATGCCGACTTAAGTACATGATAACTGACTCTTCTTACTGTCTATGTTTTGATTCATTCCTGTGACACTAAATATAAATTCCGATGCTTCACTTCTTGTTTACTGTATCCTTCTGACCTTCTTATTGACGATGAAACACTGAAATTGCATCGGAACTAAATACAAGCGGCCCAATGCCGACTTAAATACAAGAAACCTGACTCTTCTTACTTTCTATGTTTGAACCACTCCTGTGACACTAGTTATAGATTCCGATGCTTCACTTCAGGTTCACTGTATCCCTCTGACCATCTTATTGACGATGAAACACTGAAATTGCATCGGAATTAAATACAAAAGGCACAATGCCGACTTAAGTACAAGAAAATTGACTCTTCTTACTGTCTATATTTTGAACCATTCATATGACACTCGTTATAGTTTACGATGCTTTACTTCAGGTTTACTGTATCTCTCTGACCTTCATATTGACGATGAAACACATAAATTGCATCGGAATTAAATACAAAAGGCACAATGCCGACTTAAGTACAAGAAAACGGACGCTTCCTACTGTCTATGTTTTGAACCATTCCTGTGACACCTGTTATAGATTCCTATGCTTCACTTCACGTTTACTGTATCCCTCTGACCTTCTTATTGACGATGAAACACAGAAATTGCATCGAAATTAAATACAAAAGGCACAATGCTGATTTAAATACAAGAAAACTGACTCTTCTTACTCTCTATGTTTTGAACCATTCATGTGTCACTAATTATAGATTGCGATGGTTCACTTCAGGTTTACTGTATCACTCTGACCTTCTCATTGACGATGAAACACAGAAATTGCATCGGAATTAAATACAAAAGGCACAATGCCGACCTAAGTACAAGAAAAGTGACTCTTCTTATTGTCTATGATTTGAACCATTCCTGTGATACTAGTTATAGATTCCGATGCTTCACTTCAGGTTTACTATATTCCTCTGACCTTCTTATTGACGATGAAACACAGAAATTGCCTCGGAATTAAATACAAAAGGCACAATGCCGACTTAAGTACAAGAAAACTGACTGTTCTTACTGTCTATGGTTTGAACCATTTCTGTGACACTAGTTATAGATTCCGATGCTTCACTTCAGATTCACTGTATCCCTCTGACCTTCTTATTGGCGATGGAACAATGAAATTGTAACGGAATTAAATACAAATGGCACAATGCCGACTTAAGTACAAGAAAACTTACTCTTCTTACTGTCTATGTTTTGAACCATTCCTGTGACACTAGTTATAGATTCCGATGCTTCACTTCAGCTTTGCTGTATCCCTCTGACCTTCTTATTGACGATGAAACATAGAAATTGCATCGGAATTAAATACAAAAGGCACAATGCCGACTTATGTACAAGAAAACTGACTCTTCTTACTGTCTATGTTTTGAACCATGCATTTGAAACTCGTTATAGATTCCGATGCTTTACTTCAGGTTTACTGTATCGCTCTGACCTTCTTATTGACGATGAAACACAGAAATTGCTTCCGAAATAAATACAAAAGGCACAATGCCAACTTAAGTACAAGAAAACTGATCTTCTTACTGTCTATGTTTTGAATAATTCCTGTGACACTAGTTATAGAATCCGATGCTTCACTTCAGGCTCAATATATACCTCTGACCCTCTTATTGACAATGAAACACTGAAATTGCATCGGAATTAAATACAAAAGGCACAATGCCGACTTAAGTACAAGAAACCTGACTCTTCTTACTGTCTATGTTTTGAACCATTCCTGTGACACTAGTTATAGATTCCGATGCTTCACTTCAGGTTTACTGTATGCCTCTGACCTTCTTATTCACGATGAAACACAGAAATTGCATCGGAATTAAATACAAAAGGCACAATGCCGACTCAAGTACAAGAAAACTGAACCTTCTTACTGTCTATGTTTTAAACCATTCCTGTGACACTAGCTATAGATTCCGATGCTTCACTACAGGTTTACTGTATACCTCTGACATTCTTATTCACGACGAAACACAGAAATTGCATCGGAATTAAATACAAAAGGCACAATGCCGACTTAAGTACAAGAAAACTGACTCTTCTTACTGTCTATATTTTGAACCATTCATATGACACTCGTCATAGTTTACGATGCTTTACTTCAGGTTTACTGTATCCCTCTGACCTTCTTCTTGACGATGAAACACAGAAATTGCTTCGGAATTAAATACAAAAGCCACAATGCCGACTTAAGTACAAGATAACTGACTCTTCTGACTGTCTGTGTTTTGAACCATTCCTGTGACGCTAGTTATAGATTCCGATGCTTCACTTCAGGTTTAGTGTATCCCACTGACCGTCTTATTAACGATGAAACACAGAAATTGCATCGGAATTAAATACAAAAGGCACAATGCCGACTTAAGTACAAGACAACAAACCCTTCTTACAGTCTATGTTTTCAACCATTCCTGTGACACTAGTTACAGATTCCGATTCTTCACTTCAGGTTTACTGTATCCCTCTGACCTTCTTATTGACGATGAAACACTGAAATTGCATCGGAACTAAATACAAGCGGCCCAATGCCGACTTAATTACAAGAAACCTGACTCTTCTTACTTTCTATGTTTGAACCATTCCTGTGACACTAGTTATAGATTCCGATGCTTCACTTCAGGTTCACTGTATCCCTCTGACCATCTTATTGACGATCAAACACTGAAATTGCATCGGAATTAAATACAAAAGGCACAATGCCAACTTAAGTACAAGAAAATTGACTCTTCTTACTGTCTATATTTTGAACCATTCATATGACACTCGTTATAGTTTACGATGCTGTACTTCAGGTTTACTGTATCCCTCTGACCTTCATATTGACGATGAAACACATAAATTGCATCGGAATTAAATACAAAAGGCACAATGCCGACTTAAGTACAAGAAAAAGGACGCTTCCTACTGTCTATGTTTTGAACCATTCCTGTGACACCTGTTATAGATTCCTATGCTTCACTTCAGGTTTACTGTATCCCTCTGACCTTCTTATTGACGATGAAACACAGAAATTGCATCGAAATTAAATACAAAAGGCACAATGCTGATTTAAATACAAGAAAACTGACTCTTCTTACTCTCTATGTTTTGAACCATTCATGTGTCACTAATTATAGATTGCGATGCTTCACTTCAGGTTTACTGTATCACTCTGACCTTCTCATTGACGATGAAACACAGAAATTGCATCGGAATTAAATACAAAAGGCACAATGCCGACCTAAGTACAAGAAAACTGACTCTTCTTATTGTCTATGATTTGAACCATTCCTGTGATACTAGTTATAGATTCCGATGCTTCACTTCAGGTTTACTGTATTCTTCTGACCTTCTTATTGACGATGAAACACAGAAATTGCCTCGGAATTAAATACAAAAGGCACAATGCCGACTTAAGTACAAGAAAACTGACTCTTCTTACTGTCTATGGTTTGAACCATTTCTGTGACACTAGTTATAGATTCCGATGCTTCACTTCAGATTCACTGTATCCCTCTGACCTTCTTATTGGCGATGGAACAATGAAATTGTAACGGAATTAAATACAAATGGCACAATGCCGACTTAAGTACAAGAAAACTTACTCTTCTTACTGTCTATGTTTTGAACCATTCCTGTGACACTAGTTATAGATTCCGATGCTTCACTTCAGCTTTGCTGTATCCCTCTGACCTTCTTATTGACGATGAAACACAGAAATTGCATCGGAATTAAATACAAAAGGCACAATGCCGACTTATGTACAAGAAAACTGACTCTTCTTACTGTCTATGTTTTGAACCATTCATTTGAAACTCGTTATAGATTCCGATGCTTTACTTCAGGTTTACTGTATCCCTCTGACCTTTGTATTGACGATTAAACACAGAAATTGCATCGGAATGAAATACAAATGGCACAATGCCGACATAAGTACAAGAAGACTGTATCTTCCTACTGCCTATGTTTTGAACCATTCCTGTGACACTAGTTATAGATTCCGATGCTTCACTTCAGGTTTACTGTATCTTTGGACCCTCTTGTTGACGATGAAACACAGATATTGCATCGGAATTAAATACAAAAGGCACAATGCCGACTTAAGGACAAGCGGACTGACTCTTTTTACTGACTATGTTTTGAACCATTCCTGTGACAATAGTTATAGATTCCGATGCTTCACTTCAGGTTTACTGTATTCTTCTGACCTTCTTATTGACGATGAAACACAGAAATTGCCTCGGAATTAAATACAAAAGGCACAATGCCGACTTAAGTACAATAAGACTGACTCTTCCCACTGTCTATGATTTTACCCATTCCTGTGACACTAGTTAAAGATTCCGATGCTTCACTTCAGGTTTACTGTATCCCTCTGACCTTCTTATTGACGATGAAACACAGAAATTGCACCGGAATTAAATACAAAAGGCACAATGCTGACTTAAGTACAAGAAGACTGACTCTTCACACTGTCTATGTTTTGAACCATTCCTGTGACACTAGTTATAGATTCCGATGCTTCACTCCAGGTTTACTGTATCCCTTGGACCTTCTCATTGACGATGAAACCCAGAAATAGCTTCGGAATTGAATACAAAATGCACAATGCTGACTTAAGCACAAGAAGACTGACTCTTCTTACTGACAATGTTTTGAACCATTCCTGTGACACTAGTCATAGATTCCGATGCTTCACTTCAGGTTTACTGAATCCCTCTGACCTTCTTATTGACGATGAAACACAGAAATTGCACCGGAATTAAATACAAAAGGCACAATGCCGACTTAAGTACAAGAAGACTGACTCTTCATACTGTCTATGTTTTGACCCATTCATGTGACACTAGTTATAGATTCCGATGCTTCACTCCAGGTTTACTGAATCCCTTGGACCTTCTTATTGACGACGAAACACTGAATGTGCATCGGATTTAAATAGAAAAGGCACAATGCCGACTTTTGTACAAGAAGACTGACTCTTCTTACTGCCTTTGTTTTGAACCATCCTGTGACACTAGTTATAGATTCCAATGCTTCACTTCAGGTTTACTATATCCCTTGGACCTTCTTATTGACGATGAAACACAGAAATTGCATCGGAATTAAATACAAAAGGCACAATGCCGACTTAAGGACAAGAAGACTGACTCTTCTTACTGACTATGTTTTCAACCAATCCTGTGACACTAATTATAGATCATGATGCTTCACTTCAGGTTTACTGTATACCTCTTACCTTCTTATTGACGATGAAACACAGAAATTGCATCGGAATGAAATACAAAAGGCACAATGCCGACTTAGGTACAAGAAGACTGTATCTTCTTACTGTCTATGTTTGAACCATTCCTATGACACTAGTTACAGATTCCGATGCTTCACTTCAGGTTTACTGTATCCCTTGAACCCTCTTATTGATGATGAAACACAGATATTGCAACGGAATTAAATACAAAAGGCACAATACCGACTTAAGGACAAGTAGACTAACTCTTCTTACTGACTATGTTTTGAACCATTCCCGTGACAATAGTTATGGATTCCGATGCTTTACTTCGGGTTTACTGTATCCCTCTGACCTTCTTATTGACGATGAAACATAGAAATTGCACCGGAATTAAATACAAAAGGCACAATGCCGACTTAAGTACAAGAAGACTGACTCTTCTTACTGTCTATGTTTTGAACCATTCCATTGACACTAGTTATAGATTTCGATGCTTCACTCCAGGTTTACTGTATCCCTTGGACCTTCTTATTGACGATGACACACTGAAATTGCATCGGAATTAAATACAAAATGCAAAATGCCCACTTAAGTACAAGAAGACTGACTCTTCTTACTGACTATGTTTTGAACCATTCCTGTGACACTAGTTATAGATCCTGATGCTTCACTAAAGGTTTACTGTATCCCTTGGACCTTCTCATTGACGATGAAACACAGAAATAGCTTCGGAATTAAATGCAAAAGGCACAATGCCGACTTAAGCGCAAGAAGACTGACTCTTCTTATTGATTAAGTTTGAACCATTCCTTTGACACTAGTTATAGATTCCGATGCTTCACTTCAGGTTTACTGTATCCCTCTGACCTTCTTATTGACGATGAAACACAGAAATTGCACCGGAATGAAATACAAATGGCACAATGCCGACATAAGTACAAGAAGACTGACTCTTCATCCTGTCTATGTTTTGACCCATTCATGTGACACTAGTTATAGATTGCGATGCCTCACTCCAGGTTTGCTGTATCCCTTGTACCTGCTTATTGACGATGAAACACTGAAATTGCATCGGAATTAAATACAAAAGGCACAATGCCGACTTAAGCACAAGAAAACTGACTCTTCTTACTGATTATGTTTGAACCATTCCTGTGACACTAGTTATAGATTCCGATGCTTCACTTCAGGTTTACTGTATCCCTCTGACCTTCTAATTGACGATGAAACACAGAAATTGCATCGGAATTAAATACAAAAGGCACAATGCCGTCTTAAGTACATGAAGACTGACTCTTCTTACTGACTATGTTCTGAACCATTCCTGTGACACTAGTTATAGATTCCGATGCTTCACTCCAGGTTTATTGTATCCCTTGGACCTTTTTATTGACGATGAAACACTGAAATTGCATCGGAATTAAATACTAAAGGCAAAATGCCGACTTAAGTACAAGAAGACTGACTCTTCCCACTGTCTATGTTTTGAACCATTCCATAGACAGTAGTTATAGATTTCGATGCTTCACTCCAGGTTTACTGCATCCCTTGGACCTTTTTAATGACGATGACACACTAAAATTGCATCGGAATTAAATAGAAAATGTAAAATGCCGACTTAAGTACAAGAAGACTGACTCCTCCAATTGTCTATGTTTTGAACCATTCCTGTGACACTAGTTATAGATTCCGATGCTTGACTTCAGGTTTACTGTATTCCTTGGACCTTCTTATTGACGGTGGAACACAGAAATTGCATCGGAATTTAATACAAAAAGCACAATGCCGACTCAAGTACAAGAAGACTGACTCTTCTTACTGACTACGCTTTGAACCATTCCTGTGACACTAGTTATTGATTCCGATGCTTCACTTCAGGTTTACTGTATCCCTTGGACCTTCTTGTTGGCGATGAAACACAGAGGTTGCATCGGAATTAAATACAAAAGGCCCAATGCCGACTTAAGTAAAAGAAGACTGTATCTTCTTAGTGTCTATGTTTTGAAACATTCCTGCGACACTAGTTACAGGTTCCGGTGCTTCACTCCAGGTTTACTGTATCCCTTGGACCTTCTCATTGACGATGAAACACAGAAATAGCTTCGGAGTTAAATACAAAAGGCACAATGCTGACTTAAGGACAAGAAGACTGCCTCTTCTTACTGACTATGTTTTGAACCATTCCTGTCACACTAGTTATAGATTCCGATGCTTCACTTCAGGTTTACTTTATCCCTCTGACCTTCTTATTGACGATGAAACACAGAAATTGCTCCGGAATTAAATACTAAAGGCACAATGCTGACATAAGTACAAGAAGACTGACTCTTCATACTGTCTATGTTTTGAACCCATTCATGTGACACTAGTTATAGATTCCGATGCTTCACTCCAGGTTTACTGTATCCCTTGGACCGTCTTATTGACGATGAAACACTGAAATTGCATCGGAATTAAATACAAAAGGCAAAATGAAGACTTAAGTACAAGAAGACTGACTCTTCCCATTGTCTATGTTTGAACCATTCCTGTGACACTAGTTATAGATTCCGATGCTTCACTCCAGCTTTACTGTATCCCTTTGACCTTCTCATTGACGATGAAACACAGAAATAGCTTCGGAATTAAATACAAAAGGCACAATGCCGACTAAAGGACAAGAAGACTGACTCATCTTACTGACTTTGTTTTGAACCATTCCTGTGACACTAGTTATAGATTCCAATGCTTCACTTCAGGTTTACTATATCCCTTGTATCTTCTTATTGACGATGAACCACAGAAATTGCATCGGAATTAAATACACAAGGCACAATGCCGACTCAAGTACATGAAGACTGACTCTTCTTACTGACCATGTTTTGAACCATTCCTGTGACACTAGTTATAGATTCCGATGCTTCACTCCAGGTTTACTGTATCCCTTGGACCATCTCATTGACGATGAAACACTGAAATTGCATCGGAATTAAATACAAAAGGCAAAATGCCGACTTAAGTACAAGAAGACTGACTCTTCCCACTGTCTATGTTTTTACCCATTCCTGTGACACTAGTTAAAGATTCCGATGCTTCACTTCAGGTTTACTGTATCCCTCTGACCTTCTTATTGACCATGAAACACAGAAATTGCACCGTAATTAAATACAAAAGGCACAATGCCGACTTAAGTACAAGAAGACTGACTCTACTTACTGTCTATGTTTTGAACCATTCCATTGACACTAGTTATAGATTCCGATGCTTCACTCCAGGTTTACTGTATCCCTTGGACCTTCTTATTGACGATGAAACACTGAAATTGCATCGGAATTAAATACAAAAGGCAAAATGCCGACTTAAGTACAAGAAGACTGACTCTTTCCACTGTCTATGTTTTTACCCATTCCTGTGACACTAGTTAAAGATTCCGATGCTTCACTTCAGGTTTACTGTATCCCTCTGACCTTCTTATTGACGATGAAACACTGTAATTGCACCGGAATTAAATACAAAAGGCACAATGCCGACTTAAGTACAAGAAGACTGACTCTACTTACTGTCTATGTTTTGAACCATTCCATTGACACTAGTTGTAGATTCCGATGCTTCACTCCAGGTTTACTGTATACCTTGGACCTTCTTATTGACGATGAAACACTGAAATTGCATCGGAATTAAATACAAAAGGCAAAATCCGGCTTAAGTACAAGAAGACTGACTCTTCCCACTGTCTATGTTTTTACCCATTCCTGTGACACTAGTTAAAGATTCCGATGCTTCACTTCAGGTTTACTGTATCCCTCTGACCTTCTTATTGACGATGAAACACAGAAATTGCACCGGAATTAAATACAAAAATCACAATGCCTACTTAAGTACAAGAAGACTGACTCTTCACACTGTCTATGTTTTGAACCATTCCTGTGACACTAGTTATAGATTCCGATGCTTCACTCCAGGTTTACTGTATCCCTTGGACCTTCTCATTGACGATGAAACACAGAAATAGCTTCGGAATTTATTACAAAAGGCACAATGCCGACTTAAGCACAAGAAGACTGACTCTTCTTACTGACTATGCTTTGAACCATTCCTGTGACACTAGTTATAGATTCCGATGCTTCACTTCAGGTTTACTGTATCCCTCTGACCTTCTTATTGACGATGAAACACAGAAATTGTACCGGAATTAAATACAAAAGGCACAATGCCGTATAAGTACAAGAAGACTGACTCTTCATACTGTCTATGTTTTGACCCATTCATGTGACACTAGTTATAGATTGCGATGCCTCACTCCAGGTTTGCTGTATCCCTTGTACCTGCTTATTGACGATGAAACACTGAAATTGCATCGGAATTAAAAAAAGAAAGGGCACAATGTCGACTTATGTACAAGAAGACTGACTCTTCTTACTGACTTTGTTTTGAACCATCCTGTGACACTAGTTATAGATTCCAATGCTTCACTTCAGGTTTACTATATCCCTTGGACCTTCTTATTGACGATGAAACACAGAAATTGCATCGGAATTAAATACAAAAGGCACAATGCCGACTTAAGGACAAGAAGACTGACTCTTCTTACTGACTATGTTTTCAACCAATCCTGTGACACTAATTATAGATCATGATGCTTCACTTCAGGTTTACTGTATACCTCTTACCTTTCTAATTGACGATGAAACACAGAAATTGAATCGGAATTAAATACAAAAGGCACAATGCCGACGTAAGTACAAGAAGACTGTATCTTCTTACTGTCTATGTTTTGAACCATTCCTATGACGCTAGGTATAGATTCTAATGCTTCACTTCAGGTTTACTGTATCCCTTGGACCCTCTTATTGACGATGAAACACAGATATTGCATCGGATTTAAATACAAAAGGGCACAAGGCCGACTTAAGGACAAGTAGACTAACTCTTCTTACTGACTATGTTTTGAACCATTCCCGTGACAATAGTTATGGATTCCGATGCTTTACTTCAGGTTTACTGTATCCCTCTGACCTTCTTATTGATGATGAAACATAGAAATTGCACCGGAATTAAATACAAAAGGCACAATGCCGACTTAAGTACAAGAAGATTGACTCTTCTTACTGTCTATATTTTGAACCATTCCATTGACACTAGTTATAGATTTCGATGCTTCACTCCAGGTTTACTGTATCCCTTGGACCTTCTTATTGACGATGACACACTGAAATTGCATCGGAATTAAATCCAAAATGCAAAATGCCGACTTAAGTACAAGAAGACTGACACTTCTTACTGACTATGTTTTGAACCATTCCTGTGACACTAGTTATAGATTCCGATGCTTCACTCCAGGTTTACTGTATCCCTTGGACCTTCTCATTGACGATGAAACACAGAAATAGCTTCGGAATTAAATGCAAAAGGCACAATGCCGACTTAAGCACAAGAAGACTGACTCTTCTTACTGATTATGTTTTGAACCATTCCTGTGACACTAGTTATAGATTCCGATGCTTCACTTCGGGTTTACTGTATCCCTCTGACCTTCTAATTGACGATGAAACACAGAAATTGCACCGGAATTAAATACAAAAGGCACAATGCCGACTTAAGTACAAGAAGACTGACTCTTCATACTGTCTATGTTTGACCCATACATGTGACACTAGTTATAGATTCCGATGCTTCACTCCAGGTTTACTGAATCCCTTGGACCTTCTTATTGACGATGAAACACTGACATTGCATCGGAATTAAATAGAAAAGGCACAATGCCGACTTATGTACAAGAAGACCGACTCTTCTTACTGACTTTGTTTTGAACCATCCTGTGACACTAGTTATACATTCCAATGCTTAACTTCAGATTTACTACATCCCTTGGACCTTCTTATTGACGATGAAACACAGAAATTGCATCGGAATTAAATACAAAAGGCACAATGCCGACTTAAGTACATGAAGACTGACTCTTTTTACTGACTATGTTTTGAACCATTCCTGTGACACTAGTTATAGATTCCGATGCTTCACTCCAGGTTTACTGTATCCCTTGGACCTTTTTATTGACGATGAAACACTGAAATTGCATCGGAATTAAATACAAAAGGCAAAATGCCGACTTAAGTACAAGAAGACTGACTCTTCCCACTGTCTATGTTTTGAACCATTCCATGGACACTAGTTATAGATTTCGATGCTTCACTCCAGGTTTACTGCATCCCTTGGACCTTTTTATTGACGATGACACACTGAAATTGCATCGGAATTAAATACAAATCGCAAAATGCCGACATACGTACAAGAAGACTGACTCTTCCTACTGTCAATGTTTTGAACCATTCCTGTGACACTAGTTATAGATTCCGATGCTTAACTTCAGGTTTACTGTATCCCTCTGACCTTATTGACGATGAAACACAGAAATCGCATCGGAATTAAATACAAAAGGCACAATACCGACTAAAGTACAAGAAGACTGACTCTTCTTACTGCCTATGTTTTGAACCATTTCTGTGACACTAGTTAGCGATTCCGATGCGTCACTTCAGCTTAACTGTATCATTTGGACCTTCTTATTAACGATGAACCACAGAAATTGCACCGGAAATAAATAGAAAAGGCCCAATGCCGACTTAAGTAAAAGAAGACTGTATCTTCTCACTGTCAATGCTTTGAAACATTCCTGTGACACTAGTTATAGATTCCGATGCTTCACTCCAGGTTTACTGTATCCCTTGGACCTTCTCATTGACGATGAAACACAGAAATAGCTTCGGAATTAAATACAAAAGGCACAATGCTGACTTAAGGACAAGAAGACTGCCTCTTCTTACTGACTATGTTTTGAACCATTCCTGTGACACTAGTTATAGATTCCGATGCTTCACTTCAGGTTTACTGTATCCCTCTGACCTCCTTATTGACGATGAAACACAGAAATTGCACCGGGAATAAATACAAAAGGCACAATGCCGACATAAGTACAAGAAGACTGACTCTTCATACTGTCTATGCTTTGACCCATTCATGTGACACTAGTTATAGATTCCGATGCTTCACTCCAGGTTTACTGTATCCCTTGGACCTTCTTATTGACGATGAAACACTGAAATTGCATCGGAATTAAATACAAAAGGCAAAATGCCGACTTAAGTACAAGAAGACTGACTCTTCCCACTGTATATGTTTGAACCATTCCTGTGACACTAGTTATAGATTCCGATGCTTCACTCCAGCTTTACTGTATCCCTTGGACCTTCTCATTGACGATGAAACACAGAAATAGCTTCGGAATTAAATACAAAAGGCACAATGCCGACTTAAGGACAAGAAGACTGACTCTTCTTACTGACTTTGTTTTGAAACATTCCTGTGACTGTAGTTATAGATTCCAATGCTTCACTTCAGGTTTACTATATCCCTTGGATCTTCTTATTGACGATGAACCACAGAAATTGCATCGGAATTAAATACAAAAGGCAGAATGCCGACTTAAGTACATGAAGACTGACTCTTCTTACTGACGATGTTTTGAACCATCCCTGTGACACAAGGTATAGATTCCGATGCTTCACTCCAGGTTTACTCTATCCCTTGGACCTTCTTATTGACGATGAAACACTGAAATTGCATCGGAATTAAATACTAAAGGCAAAATGCCGACATAAGTACAAGAAGACGGACTCTTCCCACTGTCTATGTTTTGAACCATTCCTGAGACACTAGTTATAGATTCCGATTCTTCACTTCAGGTTTACTGTATCCCTCTGACCTTATTGACGATGATACACACAAATTGCATCGGAATTAAATACAAAAGGCACAATACCGACTTAAGTACAACAAGACTGAATCTTCTTACTGTCTATGTTTTGAACCATTCCTGTGACACTAGTTAGCGTTTCCGATGCTTCACTTCAGGTTTACTGTATCATTTGGAACTTCTTATTGACGATGAAACACAGAAATTACCTCGGAATTAAATACAAAATGCACAATGCCGACTTAAGTACAAAAAGACTGACTCTTCTTACTGACTATGTTTTGAACCGTTCCTGTGACACTAGTTATAGATTCCGATGCTTCACTTCAGGTTTAATGTATCCCTCTGACCTTCTTATTGACGATGAAACAAAGAAATTGCACCGGAATTAAATAGAAAAGGCACAATGCCGACTTAAGTACAAGAAGACTGACTCTTCTTACTGTCTATGTTTTGAACTATTCCTGTGACACTAGTTATAGATTCCGATGCTTCACTTCAGGTTTACTGTATCCCTCTGACCATTTTGACGATGAAACACAGAAATTGCATCGGAATTAAATACAAAAAGCACAATACCGACTTAAGTACAAGAGGACTGACTCTTCATACTGACTATGTTTTGAACCATTGCTGTGACACTAGTTATAGATTCCGATGCTTCACTTCAGGTTTACTGTATCCCTCTGACCTTCTCATTGACGATGAAACACAGAAATTGCACCGGAATTAAATAGAAAAGGCACAATGCCGACTTAAGTACAAGAAGACTGACTCTTCTTACTGTCTATGTTTGAACCATTCCTGTTACACTAGTTATAGGTTCCGATGCTTCACTTCAGGTTACTGTATCCCTTGGACCTTCCCATTGACGATGAAACACAGAAATTGCATCGGAATTAAATACAAAAGGCACAATGCCGAGTTAAGGGCAAGAAGACTGACTCTTCTTACTGACTATGTTTTGAACCATTACAGTGACACTAGTTGTAGATTCCGATGCATTACTTCAGGTTTCCTGAATCATTTGGACCTTCTTATTGACGATAAAACACAGAAATTGCATCGGAATTAAATACAAAGGGCACAATGCCGACATAAGTACTGCCTATGTTTTGAACCATTCCTGTGACACTAGTTATAGATTCTGATGCTTCATTCCAGGTTTACTGTATACCTTGGACCTTCTTATTGACGATGAAACACAGAAATTGCATCGGAATTAAATACAATGGCACAATGCCAACTTAAGGGCAAGAAGACCGACACTTCCTACTGACTATGTTTTGAGCCATTCCTGTGACACTAGTTTTAGATTCCGATGCTTCACTTCAGGTATCCTGTATCCCCTGGAACTTCTTATTGACGATGAAACACAGAAATTGCATCCTAATTAAATACAAAAGGCACAATGCCGACTTAAGTACAAGAAAACTGACTCTTCTTACAGACTATGCTTTGAACCATTCCTGTGACACTAGTTATAGATTTCGTTGCTTCACTCCAGGTTTACTGTATCCCTCGGAACTTCTTATTGACGATGAAACACAGAAATTGCATCGGAAATAAATTCAAAGGGCACAATGCCGACTTAAGGACAAGAAGACTGACTCTTCTTACTGACTATGATTTGAACCATTCCAGTGACACTAGTTATAGATTCCGATGCTTTACTTCAGGTTTACTGTATCCCTCTGACCTTTGTATTGATGTTGAAACACAGAAATTGCATCGGAATGAAATACAAATGGCACAACGCCGACTTAAGTACAAGAAGACTGTATCTTCCTACTGTCTATGTTTTGAACCATTCCTGTGACACTAGTTATAGATTCCGATGCTTCATTTCAGGTTTACTGCATCCCTTGGACCCTCTTATTGACAATGAAACACAGATATTGCATCGGAATTAAATACAAAATGCACAATGCCGACGTAAGGACAAGAAGACTGACTCTTCTTACTGACTATGATTTGAACCATTCCTGTGACAATAGTTATAGATTCCGATGCTTCACTTCAGGGTTACAGTATCCCTCTGACCTTCTTATTGACGATGAAACACAGAAATTGCACCGGAATTAAATACAAAAGGCACAATGCCGACTTAAGTACAAGAAGACTGACTCTTCTTACTGTCTATGTTTTGAACCATTCCATTGACACTAGTTATAGATTCCGATGCTTCACCCCAGGTTTACTGTATCCCTTGGACCTTCTTATTGACGATGAAACACTGAAATTGCATCGGAATTAAATACAAAAGACAAAATGCCGTCTTAAGTACAAGAAGACTGACTCTTCCCACTGTCTATGTTTTTACCCATTCCTGTGACACTAGTTTTAGATTCCGATGCTTCACTTCAGGTTTACTGTATCCCTCTGACCATATTGACGATGAAACACAGAAATTGCATCGGAATTAAATACAAAAGGCACAATACCGACTTAAGTACAAGAGGACTGACTCCTCTTACTGTCTATGTTTTGAACCATTCCTGTGACACTAGTTAGCGTTTCCGATGCTTCACTTCAGGTTTACTGTATCATTTGGAACTTCTTATTGACGATGAAACACAGAAATTACATCTGAATTAAATATAAAAGGCACAATGCCGACTTAAGTACAAAAAGACTGACTCTTCTTACTGACTATGTTTTGAACCATTCCTGTGACACTAGTTCTAGATTCCGATGCTTCACTTCATGTTTACTGTATTCCTCTGACCTTCTCATTGACGATGAAACACAGAAATTGCACCGGAATTAAATAGAAAAAGCACAATGCCGACATAAGTACAAGAAGACTGACTCTTCTTACTGTCTATGTTTGAACCATTCCTGTGACACTAGTTAATGATTCCGATGCTTCACTTCAGGTTTACTGTATCCCTTGGACCTTCTTATTGACGATGAAACACAGAAATTGCATCGGAATTTAATACAAAACGCACAATGCCGACTCAAGTACAAGAAGGCTGTATCTTCCTACTGTCTATGTTTTTAACCATTCCTGTGACACTAGTTATAGATTCCGATGCTTCACTCCAGGTTTACTGTATCCCTTGGACCTTCTCATTGACGATGAAACACAGAAATTGCATCGGAATTAAATACAAAAGGCACAATGCCAACATAAGGACAAGAAGACTGACTCTTCTTACTGACTATGTTTTGAACCATTCCTGTGACACTAGTTATAGATTCCGATGCTTCAGTTCAGGTTTACTGTATCCATCTGATCTTCTTATTTATGATGAAACACAGAAATTGCACCGGAATTAAATAAAAAAGGCACTATGCTGACTTAAGTACAACAAGACTGACTCTTCTTACTGTCTATGTTTAAACCATTCCATTGACACTAGTTATAGATTCCGATGCTTCACTCCAGGTTTACTGTATCCCTTGGACCTTCTTATTGACGATGAAACACAGAAATTGCATCGGAATTAAATACAATGGCACAATGCCAACTTAAGGGCAAGAAGACCGACACTTCCTACTTACTATGTTTTGAACCATTCCTGTGACACTAGTTTTAGATTCCGATGCTTCACTTCAGGTATCCTGTATCCCCTGGACCTTCTTATTGACGATGAAACACAGAAATTGCATCGGAAATAAATACAAAGGGCACAATGCCGACTTAAGTACAAGAAGACTGGCTCTACTTACTGTCTGTGTTTTGAACCATTCCATTGACACTAGTTATAGATTCCGATGCTTCACTCCAGGTTTACTGTATCCCTTGGACCTTCTTATTGACGATGAAACACTGAAATTGCATCGGAATTAAATACAAACGGCAAAATGGCGACTTAAGTACAAGAAGACTGACTCGTCCCACTTTCTATGTTTTTACCCATTCCTGTGACACTAGTTAAAGATTCCGACGCTTCACTTCAGGTTTACTGTATCCCTCTCACCATTTTGACGATGAAACACAGAAATTGCATCGGAATTAAATAGAAAAGGCACAATGCCGACTTAAGTACAAGAGGACTGACTCTTCTTACTGTCTATGTTTTGAACCATTCCTGTGACACTAGTTAGCGTTTCCGATGCTTCACTTCAGGTTTACTGTATCATTTGGAACTTCTTATTGACGATGAAACACAGAAATTACATCGGAATAAAATATAAAAAGCACAATGCCGACTTAAGTACAAAAAGACTGACTCTTCATACTGACTATGTTTTGAACCATTGCTGTGACACTAGTTCTAGATTCCGATGCTTCACTTCAGGTTTACTGTATCCCTCTGACCTTCTCATTGACGTTGAAACACAGAAATTGCACCGGAATTAAATAGAAAAGGCACAATGCCGACTTAAGTACAAGAAGACTGACTCTTCTTACTGTCTATGTTTGAACCATTCCTGTTACACTAGTTATAGATTCCGATGCTTCACTTCAGGTTTACTGTATCCCATGGACCTTCCTATTGACGATGAAACACAGAAATTGCATCGGAATTAAATACAAAAGGCACAATGCCGAGTTAAGGACAAGAAGACTGACTCTTCTTACTGACTATGTTTTGAACCATTCCAGTGACACTAGTTGTAGATTCCGATGCCTTACTTCAGGTTTCCTGTATCATTTGGACCTTCTTATTGACGATAAAACACAGAAATTGCATCGGAATTAAATACAAAGGGCACAATGCCGACATAAGTACTGCCTACGTTTTGAACCATTCCTGTGACACTAGTTATAGATTCCGATGCTTCATTCCAGGTTTACTGTATACCTTGGACCTTCTTATTGACGATGAAACACAGAAATTGCATCGGAATTAAATACAATAGCACAATGCCAACTTAAGGGCAAGAAGACCGACACTTCCTACTGACTATGTTTTGAACCATTCCTGTGACACTAGTTTTAGATTCCGATGCTTCACTTCAGGTATCCTGTATCCCCTGGAACTTCTTATTGACGATGAAACACAGAAATTGCATCCTAATTAAATACAAAAGGCACAATGCCGACTTAAGTACAAGAAAACTGACTCTTCTTACTGACTATGCTTTGAACCATTCCTGTGACACTAGTTATAGATTTCGTTGCTTCACTCCAGGTTTACTGTATCCCTCGGAACTTCTTATTGACGATGAAACACAGAAATTGCATCGGAAATAAATTCGAAGGGCACAATGCCGACTTAAGGACAAGAAGACTGACTCTTCTTACTGACTATGATTTGAACCATTCCAGTGACACTAGTTGTAGATTCCGATGCTTTAATTTCAGGTTTACTGTATCCCTCTGACCTTTGTATTGATGTTGAAACACAGAAATTGCATCGGAATGAAATACAAATGGCACAACGCCGACTTAAGTACAAGAAGACTGTATCTTCCTACTGTCTATGTTTTGAACCATTCCTGTGACACTAGTTATAGATTCCGATGCTTCATTTCAGGTTTACTGCATCCCTTGGATCCTCTTATTGACAATGAAACACAGATATTGCATCGGAATTAAATACAAAAAGCACAATGCCGACGTAAGGACAAGAAGACTGACTCTTCTTACTGACTATGATTTGAACCATTCCTGTGACAATAGTTATAGATTCCGATGCTTCACTTCAGGTTTACAGTATCCCTCTAACCTTCTTATTGACGATGAAACACAGAAATTGCACCGGAATTAAATACAAAAGGCACAATGCCGACTTAAGTACAAGAAGACTGACTCTTCTTACTGTCTATGTTTTGAACCATTCCATTGACACTAGTTATAGATTCCGATGCTTCACCCCAGGTTTACTGTATCCCTTGGACCTTCTTATTGACGATGAAACACTGAAATTGCATCGGAATTAAATACAAAAGACAAAATGCCGACTTAAGTACAAGAAGACTGACTCTTCCCACTGTCTATGTTTTTACCCATTCCTGTGACACTAGTTTTAGATTCCGATGCTTCACTTCAGGTTTACTGTATCCCTCTGACCTTCTCATTGACGATGAAACACAGAAATTGCACCGGAATTAAATAGAAAAAGCACAATGCCGACTTAAGTACAAGAGGACTGACTCCTCTTACTGTCTATGTTTTGAACCATTCCTGTGACACTAGTTAGCGTTTCCGATGTTTCACTTCAGGTTTACTGTATCATTTGGAACTTCTTATTGACGATGAAACACAGAAATTACATCGGAATTAAATATAAAAGGCACAATGCCGACTTAAGTACAAAAAGACTGACTCTTCTTACTGACTATGCTTTGAACCATTCCTGTGACACTAGTTCTAGATTCCGATGCTTCACTTCATGTTTACTGTATCCCTCTGACCTTCTCATTGACGATGAAACACAGAAATTGCACCGGAATTAAATAGAAAAAGCACAATGCCGACTTAAGTACAAGAAGACTGACTCTTCTTACTGTCTATGTTTGAACCATTCCTGTGACACTAGTTATAGATTCCGATGCTTCACTTCAGGTTTACTGTATCCCTTGGACCTTCTTATTGACGATGAAACACAGAAATTGCATCGGAATTTAATACAAAAGGCACAATGCCGACTCAAGTACAAGAAGGCTGACTCTTCTGACTGACAATGTTTTGAACCATTTCTGTGACACTAGTTAATGATTCCGATGCTTCGCTTCAGGGTTACTGAATCGCTCTGACCTTCTTATTTTCGATGAAACACAGAAATTGCATCGGCATTAAATACAAAAGGCACAATGCCGACTTAAGTACAAGGAGAATGACTCTTCTTACTGTCTATGTTTTGTACCATTCCTGTGACACTAGTTATAGATTCCAATGCTTCACTTCAGGTTTACTGTATACCTTGGACCTTCCTATTGACGATGAAACACAGTAATTGCATCCGAATTAAACACAAAATTCACAATGCCGACATAAGTACAAGAAGACTGTATCTTCTTACTGTCTATGTTTTGAACCATTCATGTGACACTAGTTATAGATTCCGATGCTTCACTCCAGGTTTACTGTATCCCTCTGACCTTCCTATTGACGATGAAACACAGAAATTGCACACGAACTAAATACAAAAGACACAATGCCGATTTAAGTACAAGAAGACTGACTCTTCTTACTGTCTATGTTTTGAACCATTCCATTGACACTAGTTATAGATTCCGATGCTTCACTCCAGGTTTACTGTATTCCTTGCACCTTCTTATTGACGATGAAACACAGAAATTGCATCGGAATTAAATACAAAAGGCACAATGCCGACTTAAGGACAAGAAGACTGACTTTTCTTACTGACTATGCTTTGAACCATTCCTGTGACACTAGTTGTAGATTTCGATGCTTCACTTCAGGTTTCCTGTATCCCTTGGACCTTCTTATTGACGATAAAACACAGAAATTGCATCGGAATTAAATACAAAAGGCACAAAGCCGACATAAGTACTGTCTATGTTTTGAACCATTCCTGTGACACTAGTTATAGATTCCGATGCTTTATTCCAGGTTTACTGTATACCTTGGACCTTCTTATTGACGATGAAACACAGATATTGCATCAAAATTAAATAGAAAAGGCACAAGGCTGACTTAAGGGCAAGATGACTAACTCTTCTTACTGACTATGTTTTGAAACATTCCAGTGACACTAGATATAGATTTAGATGCTTTACTTCGGGTTTACTGTATCCCTCTGACCTTCCTACTGGCGATGAAAAACAGAAATTGCACCGGAATTTAATTAAAAAGGCACAATGCCGACTTAAGTACAAGAAGACTGACTCTTCTTACTGTCTATGTTTTGAACCATTCCTGTGACACTAGTTATAGATTCCAATGCTTCACTTCAGGTTTACTCTATCACTTGGACCTTCTTATTGGCGATGAATCACAGAAATTGCATCGGAATTAAGTACAAAAGGGACAATGCCGACTTACGTACAAGAAGACTGTATCTTCCTACTGTCTATATTTTGAACCATTCCTGTGACACTAGTTATAGATTCCGATGCTTCACACCAGGTTTACTGTATACCTTGGACCTTCTGATTGACGATGAAGCACAGAAATTGCATCGGAAATAAATACAAAAGGTACAATGCCGACATAAGGACAAGAAGACAGACTCTTCTTACTGACCATGTTTGAACCATTCCTGTGACACTAGTTATAGATTCCGATGCTTCAGTTCAGGTTTTCTGTATCCATCTGAGCTGCTTATTGACGATAAAACACAGAAATTGCATCGGAATTAAATACAAAAGGCACAAAGCCGACTTAAGTACTGACTATGTTTTGAACCATTCCTGTGACACTAGTTATAGATTCCGATGCTTCATTCCAGGTTTACTGTATACCTTGGACCTTCTTATTAACGATGAAACACAGAAATTGCATCGGAATTAAATACAAAAGGCACAATGCCGACTTAAGTACATGAAGACCGACTCTTCTCACTGACTATGCTTTGAACCACTCCTGTGACACTGGTTATAGATTGCGATGTTTCACTTCAGGTTTACTGTATCCCTTGGACCTTCTTATTGACGATGAAACACAGTAATTGCATTGGAATTAAATACAAAATTCACAATGCCGACATAAGTACAAGAAGACTGTATCTTCTTACTGTCTATGTTTTGAACCATTCATGTGACACTAGTTATAGATTCCGATGCTTCACTCCAGGTTTACTGTATCCCTCTGACCTTCCTATTGACGATGAAACACAGAAATTGCACACGAATTAAATACAAAAAAAACAATGCCGATTTAAGTACAAGAAGACTGACTCTTCTTACTGTCTATGTTTTGAACCATTCCATTGACACTAGTTATAGATTCCGATGCTTCACTCCAGGTTTACTGTATCCCTCTCACCTTATTATTGACGATGAAACACAGAAATTGCACACGAATTAAATACAAAAAAAACAATGCCGATTTAAGTACAAGAAGACTGACTCTTCTTACTGTCTATGTTTTCAACCATTCCATTGACACTAGTTATAGATTCCGATGCTTCACTCCAGGTTTACTGTATCCCTTGCACCTTCTTATTAACGAAGAAACACAGAAATTGCATCGGAATTAAATACAAAAGGCACAATGCCGACTTAAGGACAAGAAGACTGACTCTTCTTACTGACTATGTTTTGAACCATTCCTGTGACACTAGTTGTAGATTTCGATGCTTCACTTCAGGTTTCCTGTATCCCTTGGACCTTCTTATTGACGATAAAACACAGAAATTGCATCGGAATTAAATACAAAAGGCACAAAGCCGACATAAGTACTGTCTATGTTTTGAAGAATTCCTGTGACATTAGTTATAGATTCCGATGCTTCATTCCAGGATTACTGTATACCTTGGACCTTCTTATTGACGATGAAACACAGATATTGCATCGGAATGAAATAGAAAAGGCACAAGGCTGACTTAAGGGCAAGATGACTGACTCTTCTTACTGACTATGTTTTGAAACATTCCAGTGACACTAGATATAGATTTAGATGCTTTACGTCAGGTTTACTGTATCCCTCTGACCTTCCTATTGACGATGAAACACAGAAATTGCACCGGAATTAAATACAAAAGGCACAATGCCGACTTAAGTACAAGAAGACTGACTCTTCTTACTGTCTATGTTTTCAACCATTCCATTGGCACTAGTTATAGATTCCGATGCTTCACTCCAGGCTTACTGTATCCCTTGGACCTTCTTATTGACGATGAAACACAAAAATTGCTTCGAAAATAAATACAAAATGCACAATGCCGACTTAAGGACAAGAAGACTGACTCTTCTTACTGACTATGTTTCGAACCATTCGTGTGACACTAGTTATAGATTCCGATGCTTCACTCCAGGTTTACTGTATCCCTTGGACCTTCTTATTGACGATGAAACACAGAAATTGCATCGGAATTAAATACAAAGGCACAATGCCGACTTAAGGGCAAGAAGACTGACTCTTCCTACTGACTATGTTTTTAACCATTCCTGTGACACTAGTTATAGATTCCGATGCTTAACTTCAGGTTTCCTGTATCGCTTGGACCTTCTAATTGACGTTGAAACACAGAAATTGCATCGGAATTAAATACAAAAGGCACAATGCCGACTTAAGTACTGTCTATGTTTTGAACCATTACTGTGACACTAGTTATAGATTCCGATGCTTCACTCCAGGTTTACTGTATCCCTCGGACCTTCTTATTGACGATGAAACACAGAAATTGCATCGGAATTAAATAGAAAAGGCACAAGGCCGACTTAAGGACAAGAAGACTGACTCTTCCTACTGACTATGTTTTGAACCATTGCAGTGACACTAGTTATAGATTCCGATGCTTCACTTCAGGTTTACTGTATCCCTCTGACCTTCCTATTGACGATGAAACACAGAGATTGCACCGGAATTTAAATACAAAAGACACAATGCCGACTTAAGTACAAGAACACTGACTCTTCCTACTGTCTATGTTTTGAACATTCCATTGACACTAGTTATATATTCGGATGCTTCACTCCAGGTTTACTGTATCCCTTAGACCTTATTATTGACGATGAAACACTGAAATTGCATCGGAATTAAATAGAAAAGACACAATGCCGACTTAAGGGCAAGAAGACTGACTCTTCCTACTGACTATGTTTTGAACCATTCCTGTGACACTAGCTATAGATTCCGATGCTTCACTTCAGGTTTCCTGTATCCCTTGGACCTTCTTATTGACGATAAAACACAGAAATTGCATCGAAATTAAATACAAAAGGCACAAAGCCGACAAAAGTACTGTCTATGTTTTGAACCATTCCTGTGACATTAGTTATAGATTCCGATGCTTCATTCCAGGTTTACTGTATACCTTGGACCTTCTTATTGACGATGAAACACAGATATTGCATCGGAATTAAATAGAAAAGGCACAAGGCTGACTTAAGGGCAAGATGACTGACTCTTCTTACTGACTATGTTTTGAAACATTCCAGTGACACTAGATATAGATTTAGATGCTTTACGTCAGGTTTACTGTATCCCTCTGACCTTCCTATTGACGATGAAACACAGAAATTGCACCGGAATTAAATACAAAAGGCACAATGCCGACTTAAGTACAAGAAGACTGACTCTTCTTACTGTCTATGTTTTCAACCATTCCATTGGCACTAGTTATAGATTCCGATGCTTCACTCCAGGCTTACTGTATCCCTTGGACCTTCTTATTGACGATGAAACACAAAAATTGCTTCGAAAATAAATACAAAATGCACAATGCCGACTTAAGGACAAGAAGACTGACTCTTCTTACTGACTATGTTTTGAACCATTCGTGTGACACTAGTTATAGATTCCGATGCTTCACTCCAGGTTTACTGTATCCCTTGGACCTTCTTATTCACGATGAAACACAGAAATTGCATCGGAATTAAATACAAAGGCACAATGCCGACTTAAGGGCAAGAAGACTGACTCTTCCTACTGACTATGTTTTTAACCATTCCTGTGACACTAGTTATAGATTCCGATGCTTCACTTCAGGTTTCCTGTATCGCTTGGACCTTCTAATTGACGTTGAAACACAGAAATTGCATCGGAATTAAATACAAAAGGCACAATGCCGACTTAAGTACTGTCTATGTTTTGAACCATTACTGTGACACTAGTTATAGATTCCGATGCTTCACTCCAGGTTTACTGTATCCCTCGGACCTTCTTATTGACGATGAAACACAGAAATTGCATCGGAATTAAATAGAAAAGGCACAAGGCCGACTTAAGGACAAGAAGACTGACTCTTCTTACTGACTATGTTTTGAACCATTGCAGTGACACTAGTTATAGATTCCGATGCTTCACTTCAGGTTTACTGTATCCCTCTGACCTTCCTATTGACGATGAAACACAGAGATTGCACCGGAATTTAAATACAAAAGACACAATGCCGACTTAAGTACAAGAACACTGACACTTCCTACTGTCTATGTTTTGAACATTCCATTGACACTAGTTATAGATTCGGATGCTTCACTCCAGGTTTACTGTATCCCTTAGACCTTATTATTGACGATGAAACACTGAAATTGCATCGGAATTAAATAGAAAAGACACAATGCCGACTTAAGGGCAAGAAGACTGACTCTTCCTACTGAATATGTTTTGACCAATTCCTGTGACACTAGTTATAGATTCCGATGCTTCACTTCAGGTTTTCTGTATCCCTCTGACCTTCCTATTGACGATGAAACACAGAAATTGCACCGGAATTAAATTCAATAGACACAATTCCGATTTAAGTACAAGAAGTCTGACTCTTCTTACTGTCTATGTTTTGAACCATTCCATTGACACTAGTTATAGATTCCGATGCTTCACTCCAGGTTTACTGTATCCCTTGGACTTTCTTACTGACGATGAAACACAGAAATTGCATCGGAATTAAACACAAAATGCACAATGCCGACTTAAGGACAAGGAGACTGACTCTTCTTACTGACTATGTTTTGAAACATTCCAGTGACACTAGATATAGATTTAGATGCTTCACTTCTGCATTACTGTATCCCTCTGACCTTCCTATTGACGATGAAACACATATATTGCACCGGAATTAAATACAAAAGGCACAATGCCGACTTAAGTACAAGAAGACTGACTCTTCTTACTGTCTATGTTTTGAACCATTCCTGTGACACTAGTTGTAGATTTCGATGCTGCACTTCAGGTTTCCTGTATCCCTTGGACCTTCTTATTGACGATAAAACACAGAAATTGCATAGAAATTACATACAAAAGGCACAATGCCGACATAAGTACTGTCTATGTTTTGAACCATTCCTGTGAAACTAGTTATAGATTCCGATGCTTCATTCCAGGTTTGCTGTATAACTTGGATCTTCTTATTGACAATGAAACACAGATATTGCATCGGAATTAAATAGAAAAGGCACAAGGCTGACTTAAGGACAAGATGACTGACTCTTCTTACTGACTATGTTTTGAAACATTCCAGTGACACTAGATATTGATTTAGATGCTTCACTTCAGGTTTATTCTATCCCTCTGATCTTCCAATTGACGATGAAACACAGAAATTGCACCGGAATTAAATACAAAAGGCACAATGCCGACTTAAGTACAAGAAGACTGACTCTTCTTACTGACTATGTTTTGAACCATTCCATTGACACTAGTTATAGATTCCGATGCTTCACTCCAGGTTTACTGTATCCCTTGGACCTTCCTATTGACGATGAAACACAAAAATTGCTTCGGAAATAAATACAAAAGCACAAGGCCGACTTAAGGACAAGAAGACTGACTCCTTTTACTGACTATGCTTTGAACCATTTCTGTGACACTAGTTATAGATTCCGATGCTTCACTCCAGGTTTACTGTATCCCTTGGACCTTCTTATTGACGATGAAACACAGACATTGCACCGGAATTAAATACAAAAGACACAATGCCGACTTCAGTACAAGAACACTGACTCTTCCTACTGTCTATGTTTTGAACATTCCATTGACACTAGTTATAGATTCCGATGCTTCACTCCAGGTTTACTGTATACCTTGAACCTTCGTATTGACGATGAAACACAGAAATTGCATCGGAATTAAATACAATAGGCACAATGCCGATTTAAGGACAAGTAGACTGACTCTTCTTACTGACTATGTCTTTGAACCATTCCTGTGACACTAGTTATAGATTTCGATTCTTCACTTCGGGTTTACTGTATCCCCCTGACCTTCTTATTGACGATGAAACACAGAAATTGCATAGGAAATAAATACAAAAAGCACAATGTTGACTTAAGGACTAGAAGACTGACTCTTCCTTCCGATTATGTTTTGAACCATTAATGTGACACTAGTTATAGATTCCGATGCTTCACTTCAGGTTTACTGTATCCCTCTGACCTTCTTATTGACGATGAAACACAGAAATTGCATCGGAATTAAATACAAGCGGCACAATGTCGACTTAGGTACAAGAAGACTGACTCTTCTTACTGTCTATGTTTTGAACCACTCCTGTGACACTAGTTATAGATTCCGATTCTTCACTCCAGGTTCACTTTATCTCCTGGACCTTCTTATTGACGACGAAACACAGAAATTGCATAGGAATTAAATAGAAAAGGCACAATGCCATCTTAAGGACAAGGAGACTGACTCTTCTTACTGACTATGTTTTGAACCATCTCTGTGACACTAGTTTTAGATTCCGATGCTTCACCTCAGATTTACTGTATCCATCTGACCTTCTTATTGACGATGAAACACAGACATTGCACCGGAATTAAATACAAAAGGCACAATGCCGACTTAAGTACATGAAGACCGACTCTTTTTACTGACTATCTTTTGAAACATTCCTGTGACACTAGTTATAGTTTCCGATGCTTCTCTTCAGGTTTACCGTATCTCTCTGACCCTCATATTGACAATGAAACACAGAAATTGCATCGGAATTAAATACAAAAGGCACAATGCCGACTTAAGTACAAGAAGTCTGACACTTCTTACAGTCTACGTTTGGAATCATTCCTGTGACACTAGTTATAGATTCCGATGCTTCACTCCAGGTTTACTGTATCCCATGGACCTTCTTATTGACGATGAAATGCAGAAATTGCATAGGAATTAAATAGAAAAGGCACAATGCCAACTTAAGTACAAGGAGACTGACTCTTCTTACTGTCTATGTTTGAACCATTCCACTGACACTAGTTATAGATTCCGATGCTTCACTCCTGGTTTACTGTATCCCTTGGAGCTTCATATTGCCGATGAAACACTGAAGTTGCATCGGAATTAAATAGAAAAGGCACAATGCTACTTAAGTACAAGAAGACTGACTCTTCTTACTGACTATGTTTTCAACCATTCCTGTGACACTAGTTATAGATTCCGATGCTTCACTTCATGTTTACTGTATCCCTTGGACCTTCTTATTGACGATGAAACACAGAAATTGCATCGTAATTAAATACAAAAAGCACAATGCCGACTTAAGTACATGAAGACTGACTCTTCTTACTGACTATGTTTTGATCATTCCTGTGTCACTAGTTATAGTTTCCGATGCTTCAGTTCAGGTTTACTGTATCCCTTGAACCTTCTTATTGAAGATGAAATACAGAAATTGCATCGGAATTAAATACAAAAGGCACAATGCCGACTTAAGTACATGAAGACTGACTCTTCTTACTGTCTCTGTATTGAACCAATCCTGTGACACTAGTTAGAGATTCCGATGCTTCACTCCAGGTTTCCTGTATCCCTTGGTCCTTCTTATTGACGATGTAACACAGAAATTGCATCGGAATTAAATACAATAGGCACAATGCCGATTTAAGGACAAGTAGACTGACTCTTCTTACTGACTATGTCTTTGAACCATTCCTGTGACACTAGTTATAGATTTCGATTCTTCACTTCGGGTTTACTGTATCCCCCTGACCTTCTTATTGACGATGAATCACAGAAATTGCATCGGAATTTAATATAAAAAGCACAATGCCGACTCAAGAACAAGAAGGCTGACTCTTCTTACTGTCTATGCTTTGAACCATACCTGTGACACTAGTTATAGATTCCGATGCTTCCTTTCAGGTTTCCTGTATCCCTCTGACCTTCTTATTGACGATGAAACACAGAAATTGCATCGGAATTAAATACAAAAAGCACAATGCCGACTTAAGTACAAGAAGACTGACTCTTCTTACTGACTATGTTTTGATCCATTCTGTGACACTAGTTATAGATTCCGATGCTTCACTTCAGGATTACTGTATCCCTCAGATCATCTTATTGACGATGAAACACAGAAATTGCATCGGAATTAAATACAAAGGGCACAATGCCGACTTAAGTACAAGATGACTGACTCTTCTTACTGTCTATGCTTTGAACCATTCCTGTGACACTAGTTATAGATTTTTATGCTTCACGTCAATTTTACTGTATCCCTTGGACCTCCTTATTGACGATAAAACACAGAAATTGCATCGGAATTAAATACAAAACGCACAATGCCGACTTAAGGACAAGAAGACTGACTCTTCTTACTGACTATGTTTTGAACCATTCCAGTGACACTAGTTATAGATTCCGATGATTCACTTCAGGTTTTATGTATCCCTCTGACCTTCTTATTGACGATGAAACGCAGAAATTGCACCGGAATTAAATACAAAAGGCAAAAAGCAGACTTAATAACAAGAAGACTGACTCTTCTTCCTGTCTATGCTTTGAACCATTCCATTGACACTATTTATAGATTCGCATACTTCATTCCAGGTATACTGTATCCCTTGGACCTTCTTATTGACGATGAAACACTGAAATTGCATCGGAATTAAATAGAAAAGGCACAATGCCGACTTAAGAACAAGAAGACTCACTCTTCTTACTGACTCTGTTTTGAACCAATCCTGTGACACTAGTTAGAGATTCCGATGCTTCACTCCAGGTTTCCTGTATCCCTTGGTCCTTCTTATTGACGATGTAACACAGAAATTGCATCGGAATTAAATACAATAGGCACAATGCCGATTTAAGGACAAGTAGACTGACTCTTCTTACTGACTATGTCTTTGAACCATTCCTGTGACACTAGTTATAGATTCCGATTCCTTACCTCGGGTTTACTGTATCCCCCTGACCTACTTATTGACGATGAATCACAGAAATTGCATCGGAATTTAATATAAAAAGCACAATGCCGACTCAAGAACAAGAAGGCTGACTCTTCTTACTGTCTATGCTTTGAACCATACCTGTGACACTAGTTATAGATTCCGATGCTTCCTTTCAGGTTTCCTGTATCCCTCTGACCTTCTTATTGACGATGAAACACAGAAATTGCATCGGAATTAAATACAAAAAGCACAATGCCGACTTAAGTACAAGAAGACTGACTCTTCTTACTGACTATGTTTTGATCCATTCTGTGACACTAGTTATAGATTCCGATGCTTCACTTCAGGATTACTGTATCCCTCAGATCATCTTATTGACGATGAAACACAGAAATTGCATCGGAATTAAATACAAAGGGCACAATGCCGACTTAAGTACAAGATGACTGACTCTTCTTACTGTCTATGCTTTGAACCATTCCTGTGACACTAGTTATAGATTTTTATGCTTCACGTCAATTTTACTGTATCCCTTGGACCTCCTTATTGACGATAAAACACAGAAATTGCATCGGAATTAAATACAAAACGCACAATGCCGACTTAAGGACAAGAAGACTGACTCTTCTTACTGACTATGTTTTGAACCATTCCAGTGACACTAGTTATAGATTCCGATGATTCACTTCAGGTTTTATGTATCCCTCTGACCTTCTTATTGACGATGAAACGCAGAAATTGCACCGGAATTAAATACAAAAGGCAAAAAGCAGACTTAATAACAAGAAGACTGACTCTTCTTCCTGTCTATGCTTTGAACCATTCCATTGACACTATTTATAGATTCCCATACTTCTATCCAGGTATACTGTATCCCTTGGACCTTCTTATTGACGATGAAACACTGAAATTGCATCGGAATTAAATAGAAAAGGCACAATGCCGACTTAAGAACAAGAAGACTCACTCTTCTTACTGACTATGTTTTGAACCATTCCTGTGACACTAGTTATAGATTCCGATGCTTCACTTCAGGTTTACTGTATCACTTGGACCTTCTAATTGACGATGAAACACAGAAATAGCATCAGAATTAAATACAAAAGGCACAATGCCGACTTAAGGACATGAAGACTGCTCTTCTTACTGACTATGTTTTGAACCATTCCTGTGACACTAGTTATAGATTCCGATGCTTCACTTTAGGTTTACTGTATCCCTCTGACCTTCTTATTGACGATGATACACAGAAATTGCACCGGAATTAAATACAAAAAGCACAATGCCGACTTAAGTACAAGAAGACTGACTCGTCTTACTGACTATGTTTTGAACCATTCCTGTGACACAAGTTATAGATTCCGATGCTTCACTTCAGGTTTCCTGTATCCCTCTGAGCTTCTTATTGACGATGAAACACAGAAATTGCACCGGACTTAAACCCAAAAGGCACAATCCCGACTTAAGTACAAGAAGACTGACTCTTCTTACTGTCTTTGCTTTGAGCAATTCCATTGACACTAGTTATTGATTCCGTGCTTCACTCCAGGCTTACTGTATCCCTTGGACCTTCTTATTGTCGTCGAAACACTGAAATTGCTTCCGTATTAAATAGATTAGGCAAATATGCCGACTGAAGTACAAGAAGACTGACTCTTCTTACAGACTATGCTTTGAACCATTCCTGTGACACTAGTTATAGATTCCGATGCTTCACTTCAGGTTTACTGTATCCCTTGCACCTTCTTATTGACTATGAAACACAGAAATTGCATCGGAATTAAATACAAAAGGCACAATGCCGACTTAAGTACATAAAGACTAACTCTTCTTACTGACTATGTTTTGAACCATTCCTGTGACCCTAGTTATAGATCCGATGCTTCACTTCAGGTTTACTGTATCCCTTGGACGTTCTTATTGACGATTAAACACTGAAATTGCATCGGAATAAAATACAAAAGGCACAATGCCAACTTAGGTACATGAAGACTGACTCTTCTTACTGTCTATGTTTTGAACCATTCCTGTGACACTAGTTATAGATTCCCATGCTTCACTCCAGGTTTACTGTATCCCTTGGACCTTCTTATTGACGATGAAACACAGAAATTGCATAGGAAATAAATACAAAAAGCACAATGTTGACTTAAGGACAAGAAGACTGACTCTTCCTTCCGATTATGTATTGAACCATTAATGTGACACTAGTTATAGATTCCGATGCTTCACTCCAAGTTTACTGTATCCCTCTGACCTTCTTATTGACGATGAAACACAGAAATTGCATCGGAATTAAATAGAAAGTGAGCAATGCTGACATAAGTACAAGAAGACTGCCTCTTCTTACTGACTATGTTTTGAACCATTTCTGTGACACTAGTTATCGATTACGGTGCTTCACTTCAGGGTTACTGTATCCCTCTGACCTTCTTATTGACGATGATATTCAGATACTGCATCGGATTTAAATACAAGCGGCACAATGTCGACTTAGATACAAGAAGACTGACTCTTCTTACTGTCTATGTTTGAACCATTCCTGTGACACTAGTTATAGATTCCGATTCTTCACTCCAGAATTACTGTATCCCTTGGACCTTCTTATTGACGATGAAACACAGAAATTGCATAGGAATTAAGTAGAAAAGGCACAATGCCGACTTAAGGACAAGAAGACTGACTCATCTTACTGACTATGTTTTGAACCATTCCTGTGACACTAGTTTTAGATTCCGATGCTTTACCTCAGGTTTACTGTATCCATCTGACCTTCTTATTGTCGATGAAACACAGACATTGCACCGGAATAAAATACAAAAGGCAAAATGCCGACTTAAGTACATGAAGACTGACTCTTTTTACTGACTATGTTTTGAACCATTCCTGTGACACTAGTTATAGATTCCGATGCTTCACTTCAGGTTTACTGTATCCCTCTGACCTTCGTATTGACGATGAAACACAGAAATTGCACCGGAATTAAATACAAAAGGCACAATGCCGACTTAAGTACAAGAAGTCTGACTAGTCTTACTGTCTATGTTTTGAACCATTCCACTGACACTAGTTATAGATTCCGATGCTTCACTCCAGGTTTACTGTATCCCTTGGATCTTCAATTTGACGATGAAACACTGAAGTTGCATCGGAATTAAATAGAAAAGGCACAATGCCGACTTAAGTACAAAAAGTCTGACAAGTCTTACAGTCTATGTTTTGAACCATTCCACTGACACTAGTTATAGATTCCGATGCTGCACTCCAGGTTTACTGTATCCCTTGGATCTTCATTTTGACGATGAAACACTGAAGTTGCATGGAATTAAATAGAAAATGCACAATGCTACCTAAGTACAAGAAGACTGACTCTTCTTACTGACTATGTTTTCAACCATTCCTGTGACACTAGTTATAGATTCCGATGCTTCACTTCAGGTTTACTGTATCCCTTGGACCTTCTTATTGACGATGATACACAGAAATTGCATCGTAATTAAATACAAAAAGCACATGCCGACTTAAGTACATGAAGACTGACTCTTCTTACTGACTATGTTTTGAACCATTCCTGTGTCACTAGTTATAGTTTTCGATGCTTCAGTTCAGGTTTACTGTATCCCTTGAACCTTCTTATTGACGATGAATCACAGAAATTGCATCGGAATTTAATATAAAAAGCACAATGCCAACTCCAGTACAAGAAGACTGGCTCTTCTTACTGTCTATGTTTTGAACCATACCTGTGACACTAGTTATAGATTCCGATGCTTCCTTTCCGGTTTCCTGTATCCCTCTGACGTTCTTATTGACGATGAAACACAGAAATTGCATCGGAATTAAATCCAAAGGCACAATGCCGACGTAAGTACAAGAAGACTGACTCTTCTTACTGACTATGTTTTGAACCATTCTGTGACACTAGTTATAGATTCCGATGCTTCACTTCAGGGTTACTGTATCCCTCAGATCATCTTATTGACGATGAAACACAGAAATTGCATCGGAATTAAATACAAAAGGCACAATGCCGACTTAAGTACAAGATGACTGGCTCTTCTTACTGTCTATGCTTTGAACCATTCATGTGACACTAGTTATAGATTTCTATGCTTCACGTCAGGTTTAATGTATCCCTTGGACCTTCTTATTGACGATGAAACACAGAAAGTGCATCGGAATTAAATACAAAAGGCACAATGCCGACTTAAGGACAAGAAGACTGACTCTTCTTACTCACTATGTTTTGAACCATTCCAATGACACTAGTTATAGATTCCGATGATTCACTTCAGGTTTTCTGTGTCCCTCTGACCTTCTTATTGACGATGAAACACAGAAATTGCAACGAAATTAAATACAAATGGCACAATACCGACTTAAGTACACGAAGACCGACTCTTCTTACTGACTATGATTTGAACCATTCCTGTGATACTAGTTATAGATTCCGATGCTTTACTTCAGGTTAACTGTATCCCTTGGACCTTCTTATTGACGATGAAACACAGAAATTTCATCGGAATGAAATATAAAAGGCACAATGCCGACTTAAGTACAAGAAGACTGTATCTTCTTACTGTCTATGCATTGAACCATTCCTGTGACACTAGTTACAGATTCCGATGCTTCACTTCAGGTTTACTGTATACCTCTGACCTTCTTATTGACGATGAAACACAGAAATTGCATCGGAATTGAATACAAAAAGCACAATGCCGACTTAAGTACAAGAAGACTGACTCGTCTTACTGACTATGTTTGAACCATTCCTGTGACACAAGTTATAGATTCCGATGGTTCACTTCAGGTTTCCTGTATCCCTCTGACCATCTTATTGACGATGAAACATAGAAATTGCACCGGACTTAAACCCAAAAGGCACAATCCCGACCTAAGTACAAGAAGACTGACTCTTCTTACTGTCTATGTTTAGAACCATTCCTGTGACACTAGTTATAGATTCCGATGCTTCACTCCAGGTTTACTGTATCCCATGGACCTTCTTATTGACGATGAAACACAGAAATTGCATCGGAATTAAATACAAAAAGCACAATGCCGAATTAAGTACATGAAGACTGACTCTTCTTACTGACTATGTTTTGAACCGTTCCTGTGTCACTAGTTATAATTTCCGATGCTTCAGTTCAGGTTTACTGTATCCCTTGAACCTTCTTATTGAAGATGAAACACAGAAATTGCATCGGAATTAAATACAAAAGGCACAATGCCGACTTAAGTACATGAAGACTGACTCTTCTTACTGTCTCTGTTTTGAACCATTCCTGTGACACTAGTTATAGATTCAGATGCTTCACTCCAGGTTTCCTGTATCCCTTGGTCCTTCTTATTGACGATGTAACACAGAAATTGCATCGCAATTAAATACAATTGGTACAATGCCGATTTAAGGACAAGAAGACTGACTCTTCTTACTGACTATGTTTTTGAACCATTCCTGTGACACTAGTTATAGATTCCGATTCTTCACTTCGGGTTTACTGTATCCCCCTGACCTTCTTATTGACGATGAATCACAGAAATTGCATCGGAATGTAATATAAAAAGCACAATGCCGACTCAAGTACAAGAAGACTGACTCTTCTTACTGTCTATGCTTTGAACCATACCTGTGACACTAGTTATAGATTCCGATGCTTCCTTTCAGGTTTCCTGTATCCCTGTGACCTTCTTATTGACGATGAAACACAGAAATTGCATCGGAATTAAATACAAAAGGCACAATGCCGACTTAAGTACAAGAAGACTGACTCTTCTTACTGACTATGTTTTGACCCATTCTGTGACACTAGTTATAGATTCCGATGCTTTACTTCAGGGTTACTGTATCCCTCAGATCATCTTATTGACGATGAAACACAGAAATTGCATCGGAATTAAATACAAAAGGCACAATGCCGACTAAAGTATAAGATGAGTGACTCTTCTTACTGTCTATGCTTTGAACCATTCCTGTGACACTAGTTATAGATTTCTATGCTTCACGTCAATTTTACTGTATCCCTTGGACCTTCTTATTGACGATAAAACACAGAAATTGCATCGGAATTAAATACAAAAGGCACAATGCCGACTTAAGGATAAGAAGACTGACTCTTCTTACGGACTATGTTTTGAACCATTCCAGTGACACTAGTTATAGATTCCGATGATTCACTTCAGGTTTTATGTAACCCTTGGACCTTCTTATGGACGATGAAACACAGAAATTGCATAGGAATTAAATAGAAAAGGCACAATGCCGACTTAAGTACAAGAAGACTGTATCTTCTTACTGTCTATGTATTGAACCATTCCTGTGACACTAGTTATAGATTCCGATGCTTCACTTCAGGTTTACTATATACATCTGACCTTCTTATTGACGATGAAACACAGAAATTGCGCCGGACTTAAACCCAAAAGGCACAATCCCGACTTAGGTACAAGAAGACTGACTCTTCTTACTGTCTATGCTTTGAGCCATTCCATTGACACTAGTTATAGATTGCGATGCTTCACTCCAGGTTTACTGTATCCCTTGGACCTTCTTATTTCCGATGAAACACTGAAATTGCATCGGTATTAAATAGATTAGGCAAATATGCCGACTTAAGTACAAGAAGACTGACTCTTCTTACTGACTATGTTTTGAACCATTCCTGTGACACTAGTTATAGATTCCGATTATTCACTTCAAGTTTACTGTATCCCTTGGACCGTCTTAGTGACGATGAAACACAGAAATTGCATCGGAATTAAATACAAAAGGCACAATGCCGACTTAAGTACATGAGGACTGACTCTTCTTACTGACTATGTTTTGAACCATTCCCGTGACACTAGTTAAAGATCCGATGCTTCACTTCAGGTTTACTGTATCCCTTGGACCTTCTTGTTGACGATTAAACACTGAAATTGCATCGGAATTAAATAGAAAAGGCACAATGCCGACTTAAGGACAAGAAGACTCACTCTTCTTACTGACTATGTTTTGAACCATTCCTGTGACACTAGTTATAGATTCCGATGCTTCAGTTTAGGTTTACTGTATCCCTCTGACCTTCTTATTGACGATGAAACACAGAAATTGCACCGGAATTAAATACAAAAAGCACAATGCCGATTTAAGTACAAGAAGACTGACTCGTCTTACTTACTATGTTTTGAACCATTCCTGTGACACAAGTTATAGATTCCGATGCTTCACTTCAGGTTTCCAGTATCCCTCTGACCATCTTATTGACGATGAAACACAGAAATTGCACCGGACTTAAACCCAAAAGGCACAATCCCGACTTAAGTACAAGAAGACTGACTCTTCTTACTGTCTTTGCTTTGAGCAATTCCATTGACACTAGTTATTGATTCCGTGCTTCACTCCATGTTTACTGTATCCCTTGGACCTTCTTATTGTCGATGAAACACTGAAATTGCATCGGTATTAAATAGATTAGGCAAATATGCCGACTGAAGTACAAGAAGACTGACTCTTCTTACTGACTATGATTTGAACCATTCCTGTGACACTAGTTATAGATTGCGATGCTTCACTTCATGTTTACTGTATCCCTTGGACCTTCGTATTAACGATGAAACACAGATATTGCATCGGAATTAAATACAAAAGGCACAATGCCGACTTAAGTACATGAAAACTGACTCTTCTTACTGACTATGTTTTGAACCATTCCTGTGACACTAGTTACAGGTTCCGATGCTTCACTTCTGGATTACTGTATCCCTTGAACCTTCTTATTGACGATGAACCACAGAAATTGCATCGGAATTAAATACAAAATTCACAATGCCAACTTAGGTACATGAAGACTGACTCTTCTTACTGTCTATGTTTTGAACCATTCCTGTGACACTAGTTATAGATTCCCATGCTTCACTCCAGGTTTACTGTATCCCTTGGACCTTTTTATTGACGATGAAACACAGAAATTGCATAGGAAATAAATACAAAAAACACAATGTTGACTTAAGGACAAGAAGACTGACTCTTCCTTCCGATTATGTTTTGAACCATTAATGTGACACTTGTTATAGATTCCGAAGCTTCACTTCAGGTTTACTGTATCCCTCTGACCTTCTTATTGACGATGAAACACAGAAATTGCATCGGAATTAAATAGAAAAGGCACAATGCCGACTTAAGAAGAAGAAGACTGACTCTTCTTACTGACTATGATTTGAACCATTCCTGTGACACTAGTTATAGATCCGATGCTTCACTTCAGGTTTCCTGTATTCCTTGGACCTTCTTATTGACGATGAAACACAGAAATTGCATCGGAATTAAATAGAAAAAGCACAATGCCGACTTAAGAACAAGAAGACTCACTCTTCTTACTGACTATGTTTTAAACCATTCCTGTGACACTAGTTATAGATTCCGATGCTTCACTTCAGGTTTACTGTATCCCTTGGACCTTCTTATTGACGATGAAACACAGAAATAGCATCAGAATTAAATACAAAATGCACAATGCCGACTTAAGGACATGAAGACTGATTCTTCTTACTATGTTTTGAACCATTCCTGTGACACTAGTTATAGATTCCGATGCTTCACTTTAGGTTTACTGTATCCCTCTGACCTTCTTATTGACGATGAAACACAGAAATTGCACCGGAATTAAATACAAAAAGCACAATGCCGACTTAAGTACAAGAAGACTGATTCGTCTTACTGACTATGTTTGAACCATTCCTGTGACACAAGTTATAGATTCCGATGCTTCAATTCAGGTTTCCTGTATCCCTCTGACCATCTTATTGACGATAAAACACAGAAATTGCACCGGACTTAAACCCAAAAGGCACAATCCCGACTTAAGTACAAGAAGACTGACTCTTCTTACTGTCTTTGCTTTGAGCAATTCCATTGACACTAGTTATTGATTCCGTGCTTCACTCCAGGTTTACTGTATCCCTTGGACCTTCTTATTGTCGATGAAACACTGAAATTGCATCGGTATTAAATAGATTAGGCAAATATGTCGACTGAAGTACAAGAAGACTGACTCTTGTTACAGACTATGTTTTGAACCATTCCTGTGACACTAGTTATAGATTCTGATGCTTCACTTCAGGTTTACTGTATCCCGCGGACGTTCTTATTGACGATTAAACACTGAAATTGCATCGGAATTAAATACAAAGGGCACAATGCCAACTTAGGTACATGAAGACTGACTCTTCTTACTGTCTATGTTTTGAACCATTCCTGTGACACTAGTTATAGATTCCCATGCTTCACTCCAGGTTTACTGTATCCCTTGGACCTTCTTATTGACGATGAAAGACAGAAATTGCATAGGAAATAAATACAAAAAGCACAATGTTGACTTAAGGACAAGAAGACTGACTCTTCTTACTGACTATGTTTTTGAACCATTCCTGTGACACTAGTTATAGATTCCGATGCTTCACTTCAGGTTTACTGTATCCCTTGGACCTTCTTATTGACGATGAAACACAGAAATTGCATCGTAATTAAATACAAAAAGCACAATGCCGACTTAAGTACATGAAGACTGACTCTTCTTACTGACTATGTTTTGAACCATTCCTGTGTCACTAGTTATAGTTTCCGATGCTTCAGTTCAGGTTTACTGTATCCCTTGAACCTTCTTATTGACGATGAAACACAGAAATTGCATCGGAAGTAAATACAAAAGGCACAATTCCGACTTAAGTACATGAAGACTGACTCTTCTTACTGTCTCTGCTTTCAACCATTCCTGTGACACTAGTTATAGATTCCGATGCTTCACTCCAGGTTCCTTGTATCCCTTGGCCCTTCTTATTGACGATGAAACACAGAAATTGCATCGGAATTAAATACAATAGGCACAATGCCGACTTAGGTACTGTCTATGTTTTGAACCATTCCTGTGACACTAGTTATAGATTCCGATTCTTCACTTCAGGTTTACTGTATCCCTTGGACCGTCTTATTGACGATGAAACACAGAAATTGCACCGGAATTAAATACAAAAAGCATAATGCCGACTTAAGTTCAAGAAGACTGACTCTTCTTACTGACTATGTTTTTGAACCATTCCTGTGACACTAGTTATAGATTCCGATTCTTCACTTCGGGTTTACTGTATCCCCCTGACCTTCTTATTGACGATGAATCACAGAAATTGCATCGGAATTTAATATAAAAAGCACAATGCCGACTCAAGTACAAGAATACTGGCTCTTCTTACTGTCTATGCTTTGAACCATACCCGTGAAACTAGTTATAGATTCCGATGCTTCCTTTCAGGTTTCCTGTATCCCTCTGACCTTCTTATTGACGATGAAACACAGAAATTGCATCGGAATTAAATACAAAAGGCACAATGCCGACTTAAGTACAAGAAGACTGACTCTTCTTACTGACTATGTTTTGATCCATTCTGTGACACTAGTTATAGATACCGATGCTTCACTTCAGGGTTACTGTATCCCTCAGATCATCTTATTGACGATGAAACACAGAAATTGCATCGGAATTAAATACGAAAGGCACAATGCCGACTTAAGTACAAGATGACTGACTCTTCTTACTGTCTATGCTTTGAACCATTCCTGTGACACTAGTTATAGATTTCTATGCTTCACGTCAGGTTTACTGTATCCCTTGGACCTTCTTATTGACGATGAAACACAGAAAGTGCATCGGAATTAAATACAAAAGGCACAATGCCGACTTAGGTACTGTCTATGTTTTGAACCATTCCTGTGACACTAGTTATAGATTCCGATTCTTCACTTCAGGTTTACTGTATCCCTTGGACCGTCTTATTGACGATGAAACACAGAAATTGCACCGGAATTAAATACAAAAAGCATAATGCCGACTTAAGTTCAAGAAGACTGACTCGTCTTACTAACTATGTTTTGAACCATTCCTGTGACACAAGTTATACATTCCGATGCTTCACTTCAGGTTTCCTGTATCCCTCTGACCATCTTATTGACGATGAAACACAGAAATTGCACCGGACTTAAACCCAAAAGGCACAATCCCGACTTAAGTACAAGAAGACTGACTCTAGTTACTGTCTTTGCTTTGAGCCATTCCATTGACACTAGTTATTGATTCCGTGCTTCACTCCAGGTTTACTGTATCCCTTGGACCTTCTTATTGACGATGAAACACAGAAATTGCATCGGAATTAAATACAAAAGGCACAATGCCGACTTAAGTTCATGAAGACTGACTCTTCTTACTGACTATGTTTTGAACCATTCCTGTGACACTAGTTATAGATCCGATGCTTCACTTCAGGTTTACTGTATCCCTTGGACGTTCTTATTGACGATTAAACACTGAAATTGAATCGGAATTAAATACAAAAGGCACAATGCCGCCTTAAGTACATGAAGACCGACTCTTCTTACTGACTATGATTTGAACCATTCCAGTGACACTAGTTATAGATTCCGATGCTTCACTTCAGGTTTACTGTATCCCTCTGACCTCCCTATTGACGATGAAACACAGAAATTGCATCGGAATTAAATACAAAAGACACAATGCCGACTTAAGTACAAGAACACTGACTCTTCCTACTGTCAATGTTTTGAACATTCCATTGACACTAGTTATAGATTCCGATGCTTCACTCCAGGTTTACTGTGTCCCTTGGACCTTCCTATTGACGATGAAACACTGAAATTGCATCGCAATTAAATAGAAAAGACACAATGCCGACTTAAGTACAAGAAGACTGACTCTTCTTACTGACTATGATTTGAACCATTCCTGTGACACTAGTTATAGATTGCGATGCTCCACTTCAGGTTTACTGTATCCCTCGGACCTTCGTATTAACGATGAAACACAGAAATTGCATCGGAATTATATACAAGAGGCACAATGCCGACTTAAGTACATGAAAACTGACTCTTCTTACTGACTATGTTTTGAACCATTCCTGATACACTAGTTATAGATTCCGATGCTTCACTTCAGATTTACTGTATCCCTTGAACCTTCTTATTGACGATGAAACACAGAAATTGCATCGGAATTAAATACAAAAGGCACAATGACAACTTAGATACATGAAGACTGACTCTTCTTACTGTCTATGTTTGAACCGTTCCTGTGACACTAGTTATAGATTCCCATGCTTCACTCCAGGTTTTACTGTATCCCTTGGAACTTCTTACTGACGATGAAACACAGAAATTGCACCGGAATTAAATACAAAAGGCACAAAGCAGACTTAATTGCAAGAAGACTGACTCTTCTTACTGTCTATGCTTTGAACCATTCCATTAATACAATTTATAGATTCCCTTACTTCACTCCAGGTTTACTGTATCCCTTGGACCTTCTTATTGACGATGAAACACTGAAATTGAATCGGAATTAAATACAAAAGGCACAATGCCGACTTAAGTACATGAAGACTGACTCTTCTTACTGACTATGTTTTGAACCATTCCAGTGACACTAGTTATAGATTCCGATGATTCACTTCAGGTTTTATGTATCCCTTGGACCTTCTTATTGACGATGAAGCACAGAAATTGCATAGGAATTGAATGTAAAAGGCACAATGCCGACATAAGTACAAGAAGACTGTATCTTCTTACTGTCTATGTATTGAACCATTCCTGTGACACTAGTTATAGATTTCGATGCTTCACTTCAGGTTTACTGTATACATCTGACCTTCGTATTGACGATGAAACACAGATATTGCACCGGACTTAAACCAAAAAGGCACAATCCCGACTTAAGTATATGAAGACTGTTTCTTCTTACTGACTATGTTTTGAACCATTCCTGTTACACTAGTTATAGATCCGATGCTTCACTTCAGGTTTACTGTATCCCTCTGACCTTCTTGTTGACGATGAAACACAGAAATTGCACCGGAATGAAATACAAAAAGCACAATGCCGACTTAAGTACAAGAAGACTGACTCGTCTTACTGACTATGTTTTGAACCATTCCTGTGACACAAGTTATAGATTCCGATGCTTCACTTCAGGTTTACTGTATCCCTTGGACCTTCTTATTGACGATGAAACACAGAAATTGCATCGTAATTAAATACAAAAAGCACAATGCCGACTTAAGTACATGAAGGCTGACTCTTCTTACTGACTATGTTTTGAACCATTCCTGTGTCACTAGTTATAGTTTCCGATGCTTCAGTTCAGGTTTACTGTATCCCTTGAACCTTCTTATTGACGATGAAACACAGAAATTGCATCGGAATTAAATCCAAAAGGCACAATGCCGACTTAAGTACATGAAGACTGACTCTTCTTACTGTCTCTGTTTTGAACCATTCCTGTGACACTAGTTATAGATTCCGATGCTTCACTCCAGGTTTCCTGTATCCCTTGGTCCTTCTTATTGACGATGAAACACAGAAATTGCATCGGAATTATATACAATAGGCTCAATGCCGACCTAAGGACAAGAAGACTGACTCTTCTTACTGACTATGTTTTTGAACCATTCCTGTGACACTAGTTATAGATTCCGATTCTTCACTTCGGGTTTACTGTATCCCCCTGACCTTCTTATTGACGATGATTCACAGAAATTGCATCGGAATCTAATATAAAAAGCACAATGCCGACTCAAGTACAAGAAGACTGACTCTTCTTACTGTCTATGCTTTGAACCATACCTGTGACACTAGGTATAGATTCCGATGCTTCCTTTCAGGTTTCCTGTATACCTCTGACCTTCTTATTGACGATGAAACACAGAAATTGCATCGGAATTAAATACAAAAGGCACAATGCCGACTTAAGTACAAGAAGAATCACTCTTCTTACTGACTATGTTTAGAACCATTCCTGTGACACTAGTTATAGATTCCGATGCTTCACTTTAGGTTTATTGTATCCCTCTGACCTTCGTATTGACGATGAAACACAGAAATTGCACCGGAATTAAATACAAAAAGCATAATGCCGACTTAAGTACAAGAAGACTGACTCGTCTTACTGACTATGTTTTGAACCATTCCTGTGACACAAGTTATAGGTTCCGATGCTTCACTTCAGGTTTCCTGTATCCCTCTGACCATCTTATTGACGATGAAACACAGAAATTGCACCGGACGTAAACCCAAAAGGCACAATCCCGACTTAAGTACAAGAAGACTGACTCTTCTTACTGTCTTTGCTTTGAGCCATTCCATTAGCACTAGTTATTGATTCCGTGCTTCACTCCAGGTTTACTGTATCCCTTGGGCCTTCTTATTGTCGATGAAACACTGAAATAGCATCGGTATTAAATAGATTGGGCAAATATGCCGACTGAAGTACAAGAAGACTGACTGTTCTTACTGACTATGTTTGAACCATTCCTGTGACACTAGTTATAGATTCTGATGCTTCACTTCAGGTTTACTGTATCTCTTGGACCTTCTTATTGACGATGAAACACAGAAATTGCATCGGAATTAAATACAAAAGGCACAATGCCGACTTAAGTACATGAAGACTGACTCTTCTCACTGACTATGTTTTGAACCATTCCTGTGACACTAGTTATAGATCCGATGCTTCACTTCATGTTTACTGTATCCCTCTGACTTTCCTATTGACGATGAAACACAGAAATTGCACCGGAATTAAATACAAAAGACACAATGCCGACTTAAGTACAAGAACACTGACTCCTCCTACTGTCTATGTTTTGAACATTCCATTGACACTAGATATAGATTCCAATGCTTCACTCCAGGTTTACTGTGTCCCTTGGACCTTCTTATTGACGATGAAACACTGAAATTGCATCGGAATTAAATAGAAAAGACACAATGCCGACTTAAGTACAAGAAGACTGACTCTTCTTACTGACCATGATTTGAACCATTCCTGTGACACTAGTTATAGATTGCGATGCTTCACTTCAGGTTTACTGTATCCCTTGGACCTTCTTATTAACGATGAAACACAGAAATTGCATCGGAATTAAATACAAAAGGCACAATGCCGACTTAAGTACATGAAAACTGACTCTTCTTACTGACTATGATTTGAACCATTCCTGTGACACTAGTTATAGATTCCGATGCTTCACTTCAGGTTTACTGTATCCCTTGAACCTTCTTATTGACGATGAAACACAGAAATTGCATCGGAATTAAATAGAAAAGGCACAATGCCAACTTAGGTACATGAAGACTGACTCTTCTTACTGTCTATGTTTTGAACCGTTCCTGTGACACCAGTAATAGATTCCCATGCTTCGCTTCAGGTTTACTGTATCCCTTGGACCTTCTTATTGATGATGAAACACAGAAATTGCATAGGAAATAAATACAAAAAGCACAATGTTGACATAAGGACAAGAAGACTGACTCTTCTTACTGACTATGTTTTGAACCATTCCTGTGACACTAGTTTTAGGTTCCGATGCTTCACCCCAGGTTTACTGTATCCATCTGACCTTCGTATTGTCGATGAAACACAGACATTGCACCTTAATAAAATACAAAAGGCACAATGATGACTTAAGTACATGAAGACCGACTCTTTTTACTGACTATGTTTTGAACCATTCCTGTGACACTTGTTATAGATTCCGATGCTTCACTTCAGGTTTACTGTATCCCTCTGACCTTCCTATTGACGATGAAACACAGAAATTGTACCGGAATTAAATACAAAATGCACAATGCCGACTTAAGTACAAGAAGTCTGACAAGTCTTACTGTCTATGTTTTGAACCATTCCACTGACTCTAGTTATAGATTCCGATGCTTCACTCCAGGTTTTCTGTATCCCTTGGATCTTCATTTTGACGATGAAACACTGAAGTTGCATCGGAATTAAATAGAATAGGCACAATGGTACTTAAGTACAAGAAGACTGACTCTTCTTACTGACTATGTTTTCAACCATTCCTGTGACACTAGTTATAGATTCCGATGCTTCACTTCAGGTTTACTGTATCCCTTGGACCTTCTTATTGACGATGAAACACAGAAATTGCATCGTAATTAAATACAAAAAGCACAATGCCGACTTAAGTACATGAAGACTGACTCTTCTTACTGACTATGTTTTGAACCATTCCTGTGTCACTAGTTATAGTTTCCGATGCTTCAGTTCAGGTTTACTGTATCCCTTGAACCTTCTTATTGACGATGAAACACAGAAATTGCATCGGAATTAAACCCAAAAGGCACAATGCCGACTTAAGTACATGAAGACTGACTCTTCTTACTGTCTCTGTTTTGAACCATTCCTGTGACACTAGTTATAGATTCCGATGCTTCACTCCAGGTTTCCTGTATCTCTTGGTCCTTCTTATTGACGATGAAACACAGAAATTGCATCGGAATTAAATACAATAGGCACAATGCCGACCTAAGGACAAGAAGACTGACTCTTCTTACTGACTATGTTTTTGAACCATTCCTGTGACACTAGTTATAGATTCCGATTCTTCACTTCGGGTTTACTGTATCCCCCTGACCTTCTTATTGACGATGATTCACAGAAATTGCATCGGAATCTAATATAAAAAGCACAATGCCGACTCAAGTACAAGAAGACTGACTCTTCTTACTGTCTATGCTTTGAACCATACCTGTGACACTGGGTATAGATTCCGATGCTTCCTTTCAGGTTTCCTGTATACCTCTGACCTTCTTATTGACGATGAAACACAGAAATTGCATCGGAATTAAATACAAAGGGCACAATGCCGACTTAAGTACAAGAAGACTCACTCTTCTTACTGACTATGTTTAGAACCATTCCTGTGACACTAGTTATAGATTCCGATGCTTCACTTTAGGTTTATTGCATCCCTCTGACCTTCGTATTGACGATGAAACACAGAAATTGCACCGGAATTAAATACAAAAAGCATAATGCCGACTTAAGTACAAGAAGACTGACTCGTCTTACTGACTATGTTTTGAACCATTCCTGTGACACAAGTTATAGGTTCCGATGCTTCACTTCAGGTTTCCTGTATCCCTCTGACCATCTTATTGACGATGAAACACAGAAATTGCACCGGACTTAAACCCAAAAGGCACAATCCCGACTTGAGTACAAGAAGACTGACTCTTCTTACTGTCTTTGCTTTGAGCCATTCCATTAACACTAGTTATTGATTCCGTGCTTCACTCCAGGTTTACTGTATCCCTTGGGCCTTCTTATTGTCGATGAAACACTGAAATAGCATCGGTATTAAATAGATTAGGCAAATATGCCGACTGAAGTACAAGAAGACTGACTCTTCTTACTGACTATGTTTGAACCATTCCTGTGACACTAGTTATAGATTCTGATGCTTCACTTCAGGTTTACTGTATCTCTTGGACCTTCTTATTGACGATGAAACACAGAAATTGCATCGGAATTAAATACAAAAGGCACAATGCCGACTTAAGTACATGAAGACTGACTCTTCTCACTGACTATGTTTTGAACCATTCCTGTGACACTAGTTATAGATCCGATGCTTCACTTCATGTTTACTGTATCCCTCTGACTTTCCTATTGACGATGAAACACAGAAATTGCACCGGAATTAAATACAAAAGACACAATGCCGACTTAAGTACAAGAACACTGACTCCTCCTACTGTCTATGTTTTGAACATTCCATTGACACTAGATATAGATTCCAATGCTTCACTCCAGGTTTACTGTGTCCCTTGGACCTTCTTATTGACGATGAAACACTGAAATTGCATCGGAAATAAATAGAAAAGACACAATGCCGACTTAAGTACAAGAAGACTGACTCTTCTTACTGACCATGATTTGAACCATTCCTGTGACACTAGTTATAGATTGCGATGCTTCACTTCAGGTTTACTGTATCCCTTGGACCTTCTTATTAACGATGAAACACAGAAATTGCATCGGAATTAAATACAAAAGGCACAATGCCGACTTAAGTACATGAAAACTGACTCTTCTAACTGACTATGATTTGAACCATTCCTGTGACACTAGTTATAGATTCCGATGCTTCACTTCAGGTTTAGTGTATCCCTTGAACCTTCTTATTGACGATGAAACACAGAAATTGCATCGGAATTAAATACAAAAGGCACAATGCCAACTTAGGTACATGAAGACTGACTCTTCTTACTGTCTATGTTTTGAACCGTTCCTGTGACACCAGTAATAGATTCCCATGCTTCGCTTCAGGTTTACTGTATCCCTTGGACCTTCTTATTGACGATGAAACACAGAAATTGCATCGGAATTAAATAGAAAGTGCACAATGCCGACATAAGTACAAGAAGACTGACTCTTCTTTCTGACTATGTTTTCAACCATTTCTGTGACGCTAGTTATCGTTTCCGGTGCTTCACTTCAGGGTTACTGTATCCCTCTGACCTTCTTCTTGACGATGAAATACAGAAATTGCATCGGAATTAAATACAAGCGGCACAATGTCGACTTAGGTACAAGAAGTCTGACACTTCTTACTGTCTATGTTTTGAACCATTCCTGTGACACTAGTTATAGATTCCGATGCTTCACTCCAGGTTTACTGTATCCCGTGGACGTTCTTATTGACGATGAAACGCAGAAATTGCATAGGAATTAAATAGAAAAGGCACAATGCCAACTTAAGTACAAAGAGACTGACTCTTCTTACTGTCTATGTTTTGAACCATTCCACTGACACTAGTTATAGATTCCGATGCTTCACTCCAGGTTTACTGTATCCCTTGGACCTTCATATTGACGATGAAACACTGAAGTTGCATCGGAATTAAATAGAAAAGGCACAATGCTACTTAAGCACAAGAAGACTGACTCTTCTTACTGACTATGTTTTCAACCATTAATGTGACACTAGTTATAGATTCCGATGCTTCACTTCATGTTTACTGTATCCCTTGGACCTTCTTATTGACGATGAAACACAGAAATTGCATCGTAATTAAATACAAAAAGCACAATGCCGACTTAAGTACATGAAGACTGACTCTTCTTACTGTCTCTGTTTTGAACCATTCCTGTGACACTAGTTATAGATTCCGATGCTTCACTCCAGGTTTCCTGTATCCCTTGGTATTTCTTATTGACGATGTAACACAGAAATTGCATCGGAATTAAATACAATAGGCACAATGCCGATTTAAGGACAAGAAGACTGACTCTTCTTACTGACTATGTCTTTGAACCATTCCTGTGACACTAGTTATAGATTCCGATTCGTCACTTCGGGTTTATTGTATCCCCCTGACCTTCTTATTGACGATGAATGACAGAAATTGCATCGGAATTTAATATAAAAAGCACAATGCCAACTCAAGTACAAGAAGACTGACACTTCTTACTGTCTATGCTTTGAACCATACCTGTGACACTAGTTATAGATTCCGATGCTTCCTTTCAGGTTTCCTGTATCACTCTGACCTTCTTATTGACGATGAAACACAGAAATTGCGTCGGAATTAAATACAAAGGCACAATGCCGACTTAAGTACAAGAAGACTGACTCTTCTTAATGACTATGTTTTGAACCATTCTGTGACACTAGTTATAGATTCCGATGCTTCACTTCAGGGTTACTGTATCCCTCAGATCATCTTATTGACGATGAAGCACAGAAATTGCATCGGAATTAAATACAAAAGGCACAATGCCAACTTAAATACAAGATGACTGACTCTTCTTACTGTCTGTGCTTTGAACCATTCCTGTGACACTAGTTATAGATTTCTATGCTTCACGTCAATTTTACTGTATCCCTTGGACCTTCTTATTGACGATAAAACACAGACATTGCATCGGAATTAAGTACAAAATGCACAATGCCGACTTAAGGACAAGAAGACTGACTCTTCTTACTCACTATGTTTTGAACCATTCCAGTGACACTAGTGATAGATTCCGATGATTCACTTCAGGTTTTATGTATACATCTGACCTTCATATTGACGATGAAACACAGATATTGCACCGGACTTAAACCCAAAAGGCACAATCCCGACTTAAGTATATGAAGACTGACTCTTCTTACTGTCTATGTTTTGAACCATTCCTGTGACACTAGTTATAGATCCGATGCTTCACTTCAGGTTTACTGTATCCCTTGGACCTTCTTATTGACGATTAAACACTGAAATTGCATCGGAATTAAATAGAAAAGGCACAATGCCGACTTAAGTACATGAAGACCGACTCTTCTTACTGACTATGTTTTGAACCATTCCTGTGACACTTGTTATAGATTCCGATGCTTCACTTCAGATGTACTGTTTCTCTTGGACCTTCCTATTGACGATGAAACACAGAAATTGCACCGGAATTAAATACAAAAGACACAATGCCGACTTAAGTACAAGAACATTGACTCCTCCTACTGTCTATGTTTTGAACATTCCATTGACACTAGTTATAGATTCCAATGCTTCACTCCAGGTTTACTGTGTCCCTTGGACCGTCTTATTGACGATGAAACACTGAAATTGCATCGGAATTAAATGGAAAAGACACAATGCCGACTTACGGACAAGAAGACTGACTCTTCTTACTGACCATGATTTGAACCATTCCTGTGACACTAGTTATAGATTGCGATGCTTCACTTCAGGTTTACTGTATCCCTTGGACCTTCTTATTAACGATGAAACACAGAAATTGCATCGGAATTAAATACAAAAGGCACAATGCCGACTTAAGTACATGAAAACTGACTCTTCTTACTGACTATGATTTGAACCATTCCTGTGACACTAGTTATAGATTCCGATGCTTCACTTCAGGTTTACTCTATCCCTTGAACCTTCTTATTGACGATGAAACACAGAAATTGCATCGGAATTAAATACAAAAGGCACAATGCCAACTTAGGTACATGAAGACTGACTCTTCTTACTGTCTATGTTTTGAACCGTTTCTGTGACACCATTTATAGATTCCCATGCTTCGCTCCAGGTGTACTGTATCCCTTGGACCTTCTTATTGACGATGAAACACAGAAATTGCATAGGAAATAAATACAAAAAGCACAATGTTGACTTAAGGACAAGAAGACTGACTCTTCCTTCCGATTATGTTTTGAAATATTAATGTGACACTAGTTATAGATTCCGATGCTTCACTTCAGGTTTACTGTATCCCTCTGACCTTCTTATTGACGATGAAACACAGAAATTGCATCGGAATTAAATAGAAAGTGCACAATGCCGACATAAGTACAAGAAGACTGACTCTTCTTTCTGACTATGTTTTGAACCATTTCTGTGACACTAGTTATAGATTCCGATGCTTCACTCCAGGTTTACTGTATCCCATGGACGTTCTTATTGACGATGAAACGCAGAAATTGCATAGGAATTAAATAGAAAAGGCACAATGCCAACTTAAGTACAAAGAGACTGACTCTTCTTACTGTCTATGTTTTGAACCATTCCACTGACACTAGTTATAGATTCCGATGCTTCACTCCAGGTTTACTGTATCCCTTGGACCTTCATATTGACGATGAAACACTGAAGTTGCATCGGAATTAAATAGAAAAGGCACAATGCTACTTAAGCACAAGAAGACTGACTCTTCTTACTGACAATGTTTTCAACCATTAATGTGACACTAGTTATAGATTCCGATGCTTCACTTCATGTTTACTGTATCCCTTGGACCTTCTTATTGACGATGAAACACAGAAATTGCATCGTTATTAAATACAAAAAGCACAATGCCGACTTAAGTACATGAAGACTGACTCTTCTTACTGTCTCTGTTTTGAACCATTCCTGTGACACTAGTTATAGATTCCGATGCTTCACTCCAGGTTTCCTGTATCCCTTGGTATTTCTTATTGACGATGTAACACAGAAATTGCATCGGAATTAAATACAATAGGCACAATGCCGATTTAAGGACAAGAAGACTGACTCTTCTTACTGACTATGTTTTTGAACCATTCCTGTGACACTAGTTATAGATTCCGATTCTTCACTTCGGGTTTACTGTATCCCCCTGACCTTCTTATTGACGATGAATGACAGAAATTGCATCGGAATTTAATATAAAAAGCACAATGCCAACTCAAGTAATAGAAGACTGACACTTCTTACTGTCTATGCTTTGAACCATACCTGTGACACTAGTTATAGATTCCGATGCTTCCTTTCAGGTTTCCTGTATCCCTCTGACCTTCTTAGTGACGATGAAACACAGAAATTGCGTCGGAATTAAATACAAAGGCACAATGCCGACTTAAGTACAAGAAGACTGACTCTTCTTAATGACTATGTTTTGAACCATTCTGTGACACTAGTTATAGAATCCGATGCTTCACTTCAGGGTTAATGTATCCCTCAGATCATCTTATTGACGATGAAGCACAGAAATTGCATCGGAATTAAATACAAAAGGCACAATGCCAACTTAAATACAAGATGACTGACTCTTCTTACTGTCTGTGCTTTGAACCATTCCTGTGACACTAGTTATAGATTTCTATGCTTCACGTCAATTTTACTGTATCCCTTGGACCTTCTTATTGACGATAAAACACAGACATTGCATCGGAATTAAGTACAAAATGCACAATGCCGACTTAAGGACAAGAAGACTGACTCTTCTTACTCACTATGTTTTGAACCATTCCAGTGACACTAGTTATAGATTCCGATGATTCACTTCAGGTTTTATGTATACATCTGACCTTCTTATTGACGATGAAACACAGATATTGCACCGGACTTAAACCCAAAAGGCACAATCCCGACTTAAGTATATGAAGACTGACTCTTCTTACTGTCTATGTTTTGAACCATTCCTGTGACACTAGTTATAGATCCGATGCTTCACTTCAGGTTTACTGTATCCCTTGGACCTTCTTATTGACGATTAAACACTGAAATTGCATCGGAATTAAATAGAAAAGGCACAATGCCGACTTAAGTACATGAAGACCGACTCTTCTTACTGACTATGTTTTGAACCATTCCTGTGACACTTGTTATAGATTCCGATGCTTCACTTCAGATGTACTGTTTCTCTTGGACCTTCCTATTGACGATGAAACACAGAAATTGCACCGGAATTAAATACAAAAGACACAATGCCGACTTAAGTACAAGAACATTGACTCCTCCTACTGTCTATGTTTTGAACATTCCATTGACACTAGTTATAGATTCCAATGCTTCACTCCAGGTTTACTGTGTCCCTTGGACCTTCTTATTGACGATGAAACACTGAAATTGCATCGGAATTAAATGGAAAAGACACAATGCCGACTTACGGACAAGAAGACTGACTCTTCTTACTGACCATGATTTGAACCATTCCTGTGACACTAGTTATAGATTGCGATGCTTCACTTCAGGTTTACTGTATCCCTTGGACCTTCTTATTAACGATGAAACACAGAAATTGCATCGGAATTAAATACAAAAGGCACAATGCCGACTTAAGTACATGAAAACTGACTCTTCTTACTGACTATGATTTGAACCATTCCTGTGACACTAGTTATAGATTCCGATGCTTCACTTCAGGTTTACTGTATCCCTTGAACCTTCTTATTGACGATGAAACACAGAAATTGCATCGGAATTAAATACAAAAGGCACAATGCCAACTTAGGTACATGAAGACTGACTCTTCTTACTGTCTATGTTTTGAACCGTTCCTGTGACACCAGTTATAGATTCCCATGCTTCGCTCCAGGTGTACTGTATCCCTTGGACCTTCTTATTGACGATGAAACACAGAAATTGCATAGGAAATAAATACAAAAAGCACAATGTTGACTTAAGGACAAGAAGACTGACTCTTCCTTCCGATTATGTTTTTAAATATTAATGTGACACTAGTTATAGATTCCGATGCTTCACTTCAGGTTTACTGTATCCCTCTGACCTTCTTATTGACGATGAAACACAGAAATTGCATCGGAATTAAATAGAAAGTGCACAATGCCGACATAAGTACAAGAAGACTGACTCTTCTTTCTGACTATGTTTTGAACCATTTCTGTGACACTAGTTATCGTTTCCGGTGCTTCACTTCAGGGTTACTGTATCCCTCTGACCTTCTTATTGACGATGAAATACAGAAATTGCATCGGAATTAAATACAAGCGGCACAATGTCGACTTAGGTACAAGAAGACTGACTCTTCTTACTGTCTATGTTTTGAACCATTCCTGTGACACTAGTTATAGATTCCGATTCTTCACTCCAGGTTTACTGTATCCCTTGGACCTTCTTATTGACGATGAAACACGGAAATTGCATAGGAATTAAATAGAAAAGGCACAATGCCATCCTAAGGACAAGAAGACTGACTCTTTTTACTGACTATGTTTTGAACCATTCCTGTGACACTAGGTTTAGATTCCGATGCTTCACCTCAGGTTTACTGTATCCATCTGACCGTCTTATTGACGATGAAACACAGACATTGCACCAGAATTAAATACAAAAGGCACAATGCCGACTTAAGTACAAGAAGTCTAACACTTCTTACTGTCTATGATTTGAACCATTCCTGTGACACTAGTTATAGATTCCGATGCTTCACTTCATGTTTACTGTATCCCTTGGACCTTCTTATTGACGATGAAACTCAGAAATTGCATCGTAATTATATACAAAAAGCACAATGTCGACTTAAGTACATGAAGGCTGAATCTTATTACTGACTATGTTTTGAACCATTCCTGTGTCACTAGTTAAAGTTTCCGATGCTTCAGTTCAGGTTTACTGAATCCCTTGAACCATCTTATTGAAGATGAAGCACAGAAATTGCATCGGAATTAAATACAAAAGGCACAATGCCGACTTAAGTACATGAAGACTGACTCTTCTTACTGTCTCTGTTTCGAACAATTCCTGTGACACTAGTTATAGATTCCGATGCTTCACTCCAGGTTTCCTGTATCCCTTGGTATTTCTTATTGACGATGTGACACAGAAATTGCATCGGAATTAAATACAATAGGCACAATGCCGATTTAAGGACAAGAAGACTGACTCTTCTTACTGACTATGTTTTTGAACCATTCCTGTGACACTAGTTATAAATTCCGATTCTTCACTTCGGGTTTACTGTATCCCCCTGACCTTCTTATTGACGATGAATGACAGAAATTGCATCGGAATTTAATATAAAAAGCACAATGCCAACTCAAGTACAAGAAGACTGACACTTCTTACTGTCTATGCTTTGAACCATACCTGTGACACTAGTTATAGATTTCGATGCTTCCTATCAGGTTTCCTGTATCCCTCTGACCTTCTTATTGACGATGAAACACAGAAATTGCATCGGAATTAAATACAAAGGCACAATGCCGACTTAAGTACAAGAAGACTGACTCTTCTTACTGACTATGTTTTGAAACATTCCTGTGACACTAGTTATAGATCCGATGCTTCACTTCAGGTTTACTGTGTCCCTTGGACCTTCTTATTGACGATTAAACACTGAAATTGCATCGGAATTAAATAGAAAAGGCACAATGCCGACTTAAGTACATGAAGACCGACTCTTCATACTGACTATGTTTTGAACCATTCCTGTGACACTTGTTACAGATTCCGATGCTTCACTTCAGATTTTCTGTTTCCCTTGGACCTTCTTATTGACGATGAAACACAGAAATTGCACCGGAATTAAATCCAAAAGGCAAAAAGCAGACTTAATTACAAGAAGACTGCCTCTTCTTACTGTCTATGTTTTGAACAATTTCATTGACACTATTTATAGATTCCGATGCTTCACTTCAGGTTTACTGTATCATTTGGACCTTCTTATTGACGATGAAACACAGAAATAGCATCAGAATTAAATACAAAAGGCACAATGCCGACTTAAGGACATGAAGACTGACTCTTCTTACTGACTATGTTTTGAACCATTCCTGTGACACTAGTTATAGATTCCGATGCTTCACTTTAGCTTTACTGTATCCCTCTGACCTTCGTATTGACGATGAAACACAGAAATTGCACCGGAATGAAATACAAAAAGCACAATGCCGACTTAAGTACAAGAAGACTGACTCGTCTTACTGACTATGAATTGAACCATTCCTGTGACACAAGTTATAGATTCCGATGCTTCACTTCAGGTTTCCTGTATCCCTTGAACCTTCTTATTGACGATGAAACACAGAAATTGCATCGGAATTAAATACAAAAGGCACAATGCCAACTTAGGTACATGAAGACTGACTCTTCTTACTGTCTATGTTTTGAACCATTCCTGTGACACTAGTTATAGATTCCCATGCTTCACTCCAGGTTTACTGTATCCCTTGAACCATCTTATTGATGATGAAACACAGAAATTGCATAGGAAATAAATACAAAAAGCACAATGTTGATTTAAGGACAAGAAGACTGACTCTTCTTACAGACAATGTTTTGAACCATTCCTGTGACACTAGTTTTAGGTTCCGATGCTTCACCTCAGGTTTACTGTATTCATCTGACCTTCGTATTGTCGATGAAACACAGACATTGCACCGGAATAAAATACAAAAGGCACAATGATGACTTAAGTACATGAAGACCGACTCTTTTTACTGACTATGTTTTGAACCATTCCTGTGACACTAGTTATAGATTCCGATGCTTCACTTCAGGTTTACTGTATCCCTCTGACCTTCCTATTGACGATGAAACACAGAAATTGTACCGGAATTAAATACAAAATGCACACTGCCGACTTAAGTACAAGAAGTCTGACAAGTCTTACTGTCTATGTTTTGAACCATTCCACTGACACTAGTTATAGATTCCGATGCTTCACTCCAGGCTTTCTGTATCCCTTGGATCTTCATTTTGACGATGAAACACTGAAGTTGCATCGGAATTAAATAGAAAAGGGACAATGGTACTTAAGTACAAGAATACTGACTCTTCTTACTGACTATGTTTTCAACCATTCCTGTGACACTAGTTATAGATTCCGATGCTTCACTTCAGGTTTACTGTATCCCTTGGACCTTCATATTGACGATGAAACACAGAAATTGCATCGTAATTAAATACAAAAAGCACAATGCCGACTTAAGTACATGAAGACTGACTCTTCTTACTGACTATGTTTTTGAACCATTCCTGTGACACTAGTTATAGATTCCGATTCTTCACTTCGGGTTTACTGTATCCCCCTGACCTTCTTATTGACGATGATTCAAAGAAACTGCACCGGAATTTAATATAAAAAGCACAATGCCGACTCAAGTACAAGAAGTCTGACTCTTCTTACTGTCTATGCTTTGAGCCATACCTGTGACACTAGGTATAGATTCCGATGCTTCCTTTCAGGTTTCCTATATACCTCTGACCTTCTTATTGACGATGAAACACAGAAATTGCATCGGAATTAAATACAAAAGGCACAATGCCGAGTTAAGTACAAGAAGACTGACTCTTCTTACTGTCTATGGTTTGAGCCATTCCATTGACACTAGTTATAGATTCCGATGCTTCACTCCAGGTTTGCTGTATCCCTTGGACCTTCTTATTGTCGATGAAACACTGAAATTGCATCGGTATTAAATAGGTTAGGCAAATATGCCGACTTAAGTACAAGAAGATTGACTCTTCTTACTGACTATGGTTTGAACCATTCCTGTGACACTTGTTATAGATTCCGATTCTTCACTTCAGGTTTACTGTATCCCTTGGACCTTCTTATTGACGATGAAACACAAAAATTGCATCGGATTTAAATACAAAAGGTACAATGCCGACTTAAGTACATGAAGACTGACTCTTCTTTCTGACTATGTTTTGAACCATTCCTGTGACACTAGTTATAGATCCGATGCTTCACTTCAGGTTTTCTGTATCCCTTGGACCTTCTTATTGACGATGAAACTCAGAAATTGCATCGGAATTAAATCGAAAAGGCACAAAGCAGACTTAATTACATGAAGACTGACTCTTCTTACTGTCTATGCTTTGAACCAGTCCATTGACACTATTTATAGATTCCCATACTTCACTCCAGGTTTACTGTATCCCTTGGACCTTCTTATTGACGATGAAACACTGAAATTGCATCGGAATTAAATAGAAAAGGCTCAATGCCGACTTAAGGACATAAAGACTCACTCTTCTTACTGACTATGTTTTGAACCATTCCTGTGACACTAGTTACAGATTCCGATGCTTTACTTCAGGTTTACTGTATCCCTTGGACCTTCTTATTGACGATGAAACACAGAAATTGCATCGGAATTAAATACAAAAGGCACAATGCCGACTTAAGTACATGAAGACTGACTCTTCTTACTGACTATGATTTTATCCATTCCTGTGACACTAGTTATAGATTCCGATGCTACACCTCAGGTTTACTGTATCCCATGGACCTTCTTATTGACGATGAAACACAGAAATAGCATCGGAAATAAATACAAAAGGCACAATGCCGACTTAAGGACATGAAGACTGACTCTTCTTACTGACTATGTTTTGAACCATTCCTGTGACACTAGTTATAGATTCCGATGCCTCACTTTAGGTTTACTGTATCCCTCGGACCTTCTTATTGACGATGAAACACAGAAATTGCACCGGAATTAAATACAAAATGCACAATGCCGACTTAAGTACAAGAAAACTGACTCGTCTTACTGACTATGGTTTCAACCATTCCTGTGACACAAGTTATAGATTCCGATGCTTCACTTCAGGTTTCCTGTATCCCCCTGACCATCTTATTGACGATGAAACGCAGAAATTGCACCGGACTTAAACCCAAAAGGCACAATCCCGACTTAAGTACAAGAAGACTCACGCTTCTTACTGTCTTTGCTTTGAGCCATTCCATTGACACTAGTTATTGATTCCGTGCTTCACTCCAGGTTTACTGTATCCCTTTGACCTTCTTATTGTCGATAAAACACTGAAATTGCATCGGTATTAAAGAGATTAGCCAAATATGCCGACTGAAGTACAAGAAGACTGACTCTTCTTTCTGACTATGTTTGAACCATTCCTGTGACACTAGTTATAGATTCCGATGCTTCACTTAAGGTTTACTGTCTCCATTGGACCTTCTTATTGTCGATCAAACACAGAAATTGCATCGGAATTAAATAGAAAGTGCACAATGCCGACGTAAGTACAAGAAGACTGACTCATCTTTCTGACTATGTTTTGAACCATTTCTGTGACACTAGTTATCGTTTCCGGTGCTTCACTTTAGGGTTACTGTATCCCTCTGACCTTCTTATTGACGATGAAATACAGAAATTGCATCGGAATTAAATACAAGCGGCACAATGTCGACTTAGGTACAAGAAGACTGATTCTTCTTACTGTCTATGTTTTGAATCATTCCTGTGACACTAGTTATAGATTCCGATTCTTCGCTCTAGGTTTACTGTATCCCTTGGACCTTCTTATTGACGATGAATCACAGAAATTGCATAGGAATTAAATAGAAAAGGCACAATGCCATCTTAAGGACAAAAAGACTGACTCTTTTTACTGACTATGTTTGAACCATTCCTGTGACACTAGGTTTAGATTCCGATGCTTCACCTCAGGTTTACTGTATCCATCTGACCTTCTTATTGACGATGAAACACAGACATTGCACCAGAATTAAATACAAAAGGTACAATGCCGACTTAAGTACATGAAGACCGACCCTTTTTACTGACTATGATTTGAACCATTCCTGTGACACTAGTTATAGATTCCGATGCTTCACTTCAGGTTTACTGTATCCCTCTGACCTCATATTGACGATGAAACACAGATATTGCATCGGAATTAAATACAAAAGGCACAATGCCGCCTTAAGTACAAGAAGTCTGACACTTCTTACTGTCTATGTTTTGAACCATACCTGTGACACTAGTTATAGATTCCGGTGCTTCACTCCAGGTTTACTGTATCCCATGGACCTTCTTATTGACGATGAAACGCTGAAATTGCATAGGAATTAAATAGAAAAGGCACAATGCCAACTTAAGTACAAGGAGACTGACTCTTTTTACTGTCTATGTTTTGAACCATTCCACTGACACTAGTTATAGATTCCGATGCTTCACTCTAGGTTTACTGTATCCCTTGACCTTCATATTCACGATGAAACACTGAAGTTGCATCGGAATTAAATAGAAAAGGCACAATGCTACTTAAGTACAAGAAGACTGACTCTTCTTACTGACTATGTTTTCAACCATTCCTGTGACACTAGTTATAGATTCCGATACTTCACTTCATGTTTACTGTCTCTCTTGGACCTTCTTATTGAAGATGAAACACTGAAATTGCATCGGTATTAAATAGATTAGGCAAATATGCCGACTTAAGTACAAGAAGATTGACTCTTCTTACTGACTATGGTTTGAACCATTCCTGTGACGCTAGTTATAGATTCCGATTCTTCACTTCAGGTTTACTGTATCCCTTGGACCTTCTTATTGACGATGAAACACAGAAATTGCATCGGATTTAAATACAAAAGGTACAAAGCCGACTTAAGTACATGAAGACTGACTCTTCTTACTGACTATGTTTTGAACCATTCCTGTGACACTAGTTATAGATCCGATGCTTCACTTCGGGTTTACTGTATCCCCCTGACCTTCTTATTGACGATGAATGACAGAAATTGCATCGGAATTTAATATAAAAGGCACAATGCCAACTCAAGTACAAGAAGACTGGCACTTCTTACTGTCTATGCTTTGAACCATACCTGTGACACTAGTTATAGATTCCGATGCTTCCTTTCAGGTTTCCTGTATCCCTCTGACCTTCTTATTGACGATGAAACACAGAAATTGCATCGGAATTAAATACAAAGGCACAATGCCGACTTAAGTACAAGAAGACTGACTCTTCTTACTGACTATGTTTTGAACCATTCTGTGACACTAGTTATAGATTCCGATGCTTCCCTTCAGGGTTACTGTATCCCTCAGATCATCTTATTGACGATGAAGCACAGAAATTGCATCGGAATTAAATACAAAAGGCACAATGCCAACTTAAATACAAGATGACTGACTCTTCTTAGTGTCTATGCTTTGAACCATTCCTGTGACACTAGTTATAGATTTCTATGCTTCACGTCAAATTTACTGTATCCCTTGGACCTTCTTATTGACGATAAAACACAGACATTGCATCGGAATTAAATACAAAAGGCACAATGCCGACTTAAGGACAAGAAGACTGACTCTTCTTACTGATTATGTTTTGAACCATTCCAGTGACACTAGTTATAGATTCCGATGATTCACTTCAGGTTTTATGTATCCATTGGACCTTCTTATTGACGATGAAACACAGAAATTGCATAGGAATTATATATAAAAGGCACAATGCCGACATAAGTACAAGAAGACTGTATCTTCTTACTGTCTATGTATTGAACCATTCCTGTGACACTAGTTATAGATTTCGATGCTTCACTTCAGGTTTACTGTATACATCTGACCTCCTTATTGACGATGAAACACAGATATTGCACCGGACTTAAACCCAAAAGGCACAATCCCGACTTAAGTATATGAAGACTGACTCTTCTTACTGACTATGTTTTGAACCATTCCTGTGACACTAGTTTTAGATGCTTCACTTCAGGTTTACTGTATCCCTTGCACCTTCTTATTGACGATTAAACACTGAAATTGCATCGGAATTAAATAGAAAAGGCACAATGCCGACTTAAGTACATGAAGACCGACTCTTCTTACTGACTATGTTTTGAACCATTCCTGTGACACTTGTTATAGATTCCGATGCTTCACTTCAGATTTACTGTTTCCCTTGGACCTTCTTATTGACGATGAAACACAGAAATTGCACCGGAATTAAATCCAAAAGGCACAAAGAAGACTTAATTACAAGAGGACTGCCTCTTCTTACTGTCTATGCTTTGAACCATTCCATTGACACTATTTATAGATTCCGATGCTTCACTTCAGGTTTACTGTATCCCTTGGACCTTCTTATTGACGATGAAACACAGAAATAGCATCAGAAATAAATACAAAAGGCACAATGCCGACTTAAGGACATGAAGACTGACTCTTCTTACTGACTATGTTTTGAACCATTCCTGTGACACTAGTTATAGATTCCGATGCTTCACTTTAGGTTTACTGTATCCCTCTGACCTTCTTATTGACGATGAAACACAGAAATTGCACCGGAATGAAATACAAAAAGCACAATGCCGACTTAAACACAAGAAGACTGACTCGTCTTACTGACTATGATTTGAACCATTCCTGTGACACAAATTATAGATTCCGATGCTTCACTTCAGGTTTCCTGTATCCCTCTGACCATCTTATTGACGATGAAACACAGAAATTGTCCGGACTTAAACCCAAAAGGCACAATCCCGACTTAAGTACAAGAAGACTGACTCTTCTTACTGTCTTTGCTTTGAGCAATTCCATTGACACTAGTTATTGATTCCGTGCTTCACTCCAGGTTTACTGTATCCCTTGGACCTTCTTATTGTCGATGAAACACTGAAATTGCATCGGTATTAAATAGATTAGGCAAATATGCCGACTGAAGCACAAGAAGACTGACTCTTCTTACTGACTATGTTTTGAACCATTCCTGTGACGCTAGTTATAGATTCCGATGCTTCACTTCAGGTTTACTGTATCCCTTGGACTTTCTTATTGACGATGAAACACAGAAATTGCATCGGAATTAAATACAAAAGGCACAATGCCGACTTAAGTACATGAAGACTGACTCTTCTTACTGACTATGTTTTGAACCATACCTGTGACACTAGTTATAGATCCGATGCTTCACTTCAGGTTTACTGTATCCCTTGGACCTTCTTGTTGACGATGAAACACAGAAATTGCATAGGAATTAAATAGAAAAGGCACAATGCCATCTTAAGGACAAGAAGACTGACTCTTTTTACTGACTATGTTTGAACCATTCCTGTGACACTAGGTTTAGATTCCGATGCTTCACCTCAGGTTTACTGTATCCATCTGACCTTCTTATTGACGATGAAACACAGACATTGCACCAGAATTAAATACAAAAGGTACAATGCCGACTTAAGTACATGAAGACCGACTCTTTTTACTGACTATGATTTGAACCATTCCTGTGACACTAGTTATAGATTCCGATGCTTCACTTCAGGTTTACTGTATTCCTCTGACCCTCATATTGACGATGAAACACAGAAATTTTATCGGAATTAAATACAAAAGGCACAATGCCGCCTTAAGTACAAGAAGTCTGACACTTCTTACTGTCTATGTTTTGAACCATACCTGTGACACTAGTTATAGATTCCGGTGCTTCACTCCAGGTTTACTGTATCCCATGGACCTTCTTATTGACGATGAAACGCTGAAATTGCATAGGAATTAAATAGAAAAGGCACAATGCCAACTTAAGTACAAGGAGACTGACTCTTTTTACTGTCTATGTTTTGAACCATTCCACTGACACTAGTTATAGATTCCGATGCTTCACTCCAGGTTTACTGTATCCCTTGGACCTTCATATTCACGATGAAACACTGAAGTTGCATCGGAATTAAATAGAAAAGGCACAATGCTACTTAAGTACAAGAAGACTGACTCTTCTTACTGACTATGTTTTTAACCATTCCTGTGACACTAGTTATAGATTCCGATACTTCACATCATGTTTACTGTCTCTCTTGGACCTTCTTATTGAAGATGAAACACTGAAATTGCATCGGTATTAAATAGATTAGGCAAATATGCCGACTTAAGTACAAGAAGATTGACTCTTCTTACTGACTATGGTTTGAACCATTCCTGTGACACTAGTTATAGATTCCGATTCTTCACTTCAGGTTTACTGTATCCCTTGGACCTTCTTATTGACGATGAAACACAGAAATTGCATCGGATTTAAATACAAAAGGTACAATGCCGACTTAAGTACATGAAGACTGACTCTTCTTACTGACTATGTTTTGAACCATTCCTGTGACACTAGTTATAGATCCGATGCTTCACTTCGGGTTTACTGTATCCCCCTGACCTTCTTATTGACGATGAATGACAGAAATTGCATCGGAATTTAATATAAAAGGCACAATGCCAACTCAAGTACAAGAAGACTGACACTTCTTACTGTCTATGCTTTGAACCATACCTGTGACACTAGTTATAGATTCCGATGCTTCCTTTCAGGTTTCCTGTATCCCTCTGACCTTCTTATTGTTGATGAAACACAGAAATTGCATCGGAATTAAATACAAAGGCACAATGCCGACTTAAGTACAAGAAGACTGACTCTTCTTACTGACTATGTTTTGAACCATTCTGTGACACTAGTTATAGATTCCGATGCTTCCCTTCAGGGTTACTGTATCCCTCAGATCATCTTATTGACGATGAAGCACAGAAATTGCATCGGAATTAAATACAAAAGGCACAATGCCAACTTAAATACAAGATGACTGACTCTTCTTAGTGTCTATGCTTTGAACCATTCCTGTGACACTAGTTATAGATTTCTATGCTTCACGTCAAATTTACTGTATCCCTTGGACCTTCTTATTGACGATAAAACACAGACATTGCATCGGAATTAAATACAAAAGGCACAATGCCGACTTAAGGACAAGAAGACTGACTCTTCTTACTGACTATGTTTTGAACCATTCCAGTGACACTAGTTATAGATTCCGATGATTCACTTCAGGTTTTATGTATCCATTGGACCTTCTTATTGACGATGAAACACAGAAATTGCATAGGAATTATATATAAAAGGCACAATGCCGACATAAGTACAAGAAGACTGTATCTTCTTACTGTCTATGTATTGAACCATTCCTGTGACACTAGTTATAGATTTCGATGCTTCACTTCAGGTTTACTGTATACATCTGACCTCCTTATTGACGATGAAACACAGATATTGCACCGGACTTAAACCCAAAAGGCACAATCCCGACTTAAGTATATGAAGACTGACTCTTCTTACTGACTATGTTTTGAACCATTCCTGTGACACTAGTTTTAGATGCTTCACTTCAGGTTTACTGTATCCCTTGCACCTTCTTATTGACGATTAAACACTGAAATTGCATCGGAATTAAATAGAAAAGGCACAATGCCGACTTAAGTACATGAAGACCGACTCTTCTTACTGACTATGTTTTGAACCATTCCTGTGACACTTGTTATAGATTCCGATGCTTCACTTCAGATTTACTGTTGCCCTTGGACCTTCTTATTGACGATGAAACACAGAAATTGCACCGGAATTAAATCCAAAAGGCACAAAGAAGACTTAATTACAAGAGGACTGCCTCTTCTTACTGTCTATGCTTTGAACCATTCCATTGACACTATTTATAGATTCCGATGCTTCACTTCAGGTTTACTGTATCCCTTGGACCTTCTTATTGACGATGAAACACAGAAATAGCATCAGAATTAAATACAAAAGGCACAATGCCGACTTAAGGACATGAAGACTGACTCTTCTTACTGACTATGTTTTGAACCATTCCTGTGACACTAGTTATAGATTCCGATGCTTCACTTTAGGTTTACTGTATCCCTCTGACCTTCTTATTGACGATGAAACACAGAAATTGCACCGGAATGAAATACAAAAAGCACAGTGCCGACTTAAACACAAGAAGACTGACTCGTCTTACTGACTATGATTTGAACCATTCCTGTGACACAAATTATAGATTCCGATGCTTCACTTCAGGTTTCCTGTATCCCTCTGACCATCTTATTGACGATGAAACACAGAAATTGTCCGGACTTAAACCCAAAAGGCACAATCCCGACTTAAGTACAAGAAGACTGACTCTTCTTACTGTCTTTGCTTTGAGCAATTCCATTGACACTAGTTATTGATTCCGTGCTTCACTCCAGGTTTACTGTATCCCTTGGACCTTCTTATTGTCGATGAAACACTGAAATTGCATCGGTATTAAATAGATTAGGCAAATATGCCGACTGAAGTACAAGAAGACTGACTCTTCTTACTGACTATGTTTTGAACCATTCCTGTGACGCTAGTTATAGATTCCGATGCTTCACTTCAGGTTTACTGTATCCCTTGGACTTTCTTATTGACGATGAAACACAGAAATTGCATCGGAATTAAATACAAAAGGCACAATGCCGACTTAAGTACATGAAGACTGACTCTTCTTACTGACTATGTTTTGAACCATACCTGTGACACTAGTTATAGATCCGATGCTTCACTTCAGGTTTACTGTATCCCTTGGACGTTCTTATTGACGATTAAACACTGAAATTGCATCGGAATTAAATACAAAAGGCACAATGCCGACTTAAGTACATGAAAACTGACTCTACTTACTGACTAAGTTTTGAACCATTCCTGTGACACTAGTTATAGATTGCGATGCTTCACTTCAGGTTTACTGTATCCCTTGAACCTTCTTATTGACGATGAAACACAGAAATTGCATCGGAATTAAATACAAAAGGCACAATGCCAACTTAGGTACATGAAGACTGACTCTGCTTACTGTCTATGTTTTGAACCATTCCTGTGACACTAGTTATAGATTCCCATGCTTCACTCCAGGTTTACTGTATCCCTTGAACCTTCTTATTGATGATGAAACACAGAAATTGCATAGGAAATAAATACAAAAAGCACAATGTTGACTTAAGGACAAGAACACTGACTCTTCTTACTGACTATGTTTTTAACCATTCCTGTGACACTAGTTTCAGGTTCCGATGCTTCACCTCAGGTTTACTGTATCCATCCGACCTTCGTATTGTCGATGAAACACAGACATTGCACCGGAATAAAATACAAAAGGCACAATGATGACTTAAGTACATGAAGACCGACTCTTTTTACTGACTATGTTTTGAACCAATCCTGTGACACTAGTTATAGATTCCAATGCTTCACTTCAGGTTTACTGTATCCCTCTGACCTTCCTATTGACGATGAAACACAGAAATTGTACCGGAATTAAATACAAAATGCACAATGCCGACTTTAGTACAAGAAGTCTGACAAGTCTTACTGTCTATGTTTTGAACCATTCCACTGACACTAGTTATAGATTCCGATGCTTCACTCCAGGTTTTCTGTATCCCTTGGATCTTCATTGTGACGATGAAACACTGAAGTTGCATCGGAATTAAATAGAAAAGGCACAATGGTACTTAAGTACAAGAATACTGACTCTTCTTACTGACTATGTTTTAACCATTCCTGTGACACTAGTTATAGATTCCGATGCTTCACTTCAGGTTTACTGTATCCCTTGGACCTCCATATTGACGATGAAACACAGAAATTGCATCGTAATCAAATACAAAAAGCACAATGCCGACTTAAGTACATGAAGACTGACTCTTCTTACTGATTATGTTTTGAACCATTCCTGTGTCACTAGTTATAGTTTCCGATGCCTCAGTTCAGGTTTACTGTATCCCTTGAACCTTCTTATTGACGATGAAACACAGAAATTGCATCGGAATTAAATTCAAAAGGCACAATGCCGACTTAAGTACATGAAGACTGACTCTTCTTACTGTCTCTGTTTTGAACCATTCCTGTGACACTAGTTATAGATTCCGATGATTGACTCCAGGTTTCCTGTATCCCTTGGTCCTTCTTATTGACGATGAAACACAGAAATTGCATCCGAATTAAATACAATAGGCACAATGCCGATCTAAGGACAAGAAGACTGACTCTTCTTACTAATTATGTTTTTGAACCATTCCTGTGACACTAGTTATAGATTCCGATTCTTCACTTCGGGTTTACTGTATCCCCCTGACCTTCTTATTGACGATGATTCACAGAAATTGCATCGGAATTTAATATAAAAAGCACAATGCCGACTCAAGTACAAGAAGACTGACTCTTCTTACTGTCTATGCTTTGAACCATACCTGTGACACTAGGTGTAGATTCCGATGCTTCCTTTCAGGTTTCCTGTATACCTCTGACCTTCTTATTGACGATGAAACACAGAAATTGCATCGGAATTAAATACAAAAGGCACAATGCCGACTTAAGTACAAGAAGACTGACTCTTCTTACTGACTATGTTTTGAACCATTCTGTGACACTAGTTATAGATTCCGATGCTTCACTACAGGGTTACTGTATTCCTCAGATCATCTTATTGACGATGAAACACAGAAATTGCATCGGAATTAAATACAAGAGGCACAATGCCGACTTAAGTACAAGACGACTGACTCTTCTTACTGTCTATGCTTTGAACCATTTTTGTGACACTAGTTATAGATTTCTATGCTTCACGTCAGGTTTACTGTATCCCTTGGACCTTCTTATTGACGATGAAACACAGAAAGTGCATCGGAATTAAATACAAAAGGCACAATGCCGACTTAAGGACAAGAAGACTGTCTCTTCTTCCTGACTATGTTTTGAACCATTCCAGTGATACTAGTTATAGATTCCGATGATTCACTTCAGGTTTTCTGTATCCCTCTGACCTTCTTATTCACGATGAAACACAGAAATTGCACCGAAATTAAATACAAAAGGCACAATGCCGACTTAAGTACAAGAAGACTGTATCTTCTTACTGTCTATGTATTGAACCATTCCTGTGACACTAGTTATAGATTCCGATGCTTCACTTCAGGTTTACTGTATACCTCTGACCTTCTTATTGACGATGAAACACTGAAATTGCATCGGTATTAAATAGATTAGGCAAATATGCCGACTTAAGTACAAGAAGATTGACTCTTCTTACTGACTATGTTTTCAACCATTCCTGTGACACTAGTTATAGATTCCGATGCTTCACTTCAGGTTTACTGTATCCCTTGGACCTCAATGTTGACGATGAAACACAGAAATTGCATCGTAATTAAATACAAAAAGCACAATGCCGACTTAAGTACATGAAGACTGACTCTTCTTACTGACTATGTTTTGAACCATTCCTGTGTCACTAGTTATAGTTTCCGATGCCTCAGTTCAGGTTTACTCTATCCCTTGAACCTTCTTATTGACGATGAAACACAGAAATTGCATCGGAATTAAATTCAAAAGGCACAATGCCGACTTAAGTACATGAAGATTGACTCTTCTTACTGTCTCTGCTTGAACCATTCCTGTGACACTAGTTATAGATTCCGATGATTGACTCCAGGTTTCCTGTATCCCTTGGTCCTTCTTATTGACGATGAAACACAGAAATTGCATCCGAATTAAATACAATAGGCACAATGCCGACCTAAGGACAAGAAGACTTACTCTTCTTACTGACTATGTTTTTGAACCATTCCTGTGACACTAGTTATAGATTCCGATTCTTCACTTCGGGTTTACTGTATCCCCCTGACCTTCTTATTGACGATGATTCACAGAAATTGCATCGGAATTTAATATAAAAAGCACAATGCCGACTCAAGTACAAGAAGACTGACTCTTCTTACTGTCTATGCTTTGAACCATACCTGTGACACTAGGTATAGATTCCGATGCTTCCTTTCAGGTTTCCTGTATACCTCTGACCTTCTCATTGACGATGAAACACAGAAATTGCATCGGAATTAAATACAAAAGGCACAATGCCGACTTAAGTACAAGAAGACTGACTCTTCTTACTGACTATGTTTTGAACCATTCTGTGACACTAGTTATAGATTCCGATGCTTCACTTCAGGGTTACTGTATCCCTCAGATCATCTTATTGCCGATGAAACACAGAAATTGCATCGGAATTAAATACAAAAGGCACAATGCCGACTTAAGTACAAGATGACTGACTCTTCTTAATGTCTATGCTTTGAACCATTTCTGTGACACTAGTTATAGATTTCTATGCTTCACGTCAGGTTTACTGTATCCCTTGGACTTTCTTATTGACCATGAAACACAGAAAGTGCATCGGAATTAAATACAAAAGGCACAATGCCGACTTAAGGACAAGAAGACTGACTCTTCTTCCTGACTATGTTTTGAACCATTCCAGTGACACTAGTTATAGATTCCGATGCTTTACTTCAGTTTTACTGTATCCCTTGGACCTTCTTATTGACGATGAAACACAGAAATTGCATCGGAATTAAATATAAAAGGCACAATGCCGACTTAAGTACAAGAAGACTGTATCTTCTTACTGTCTATGTATTGAACCATTCCTGTGACACTAGTTATAGATTCCGATGCTTCACTTCAGGTTTACTGTATACCTCTGACCTTCTTATTGACGATGAAACACAGAAATTGCACCGGACTTAAACCCAAAAGGCACAATCCCGACTTAAGTACAAGAAGACTGACTCTTCTTACTGTCTATGCTTTGAGCCATTCCATTGACACTAGTTATTGATTCCGATGCTTCAATCCAGGTTTACTGTATCCCTTGGACCTTCTTATTGTCGATGAAACACTGAAATTGCATCGATATTAAATAGATTGGCAAATATGCCGACTTAAGTACAAGAAGATTGACTCTTCTTACTGACTATGTTTTGAACCATTCCTGTGACACTAGTTATAGATTCCGATTCTTCACTTCAGGTTTACTGTGTCCCTTGGACCTTCTTATTGACGATGAAACACAGAAATTGCATCTGAATTAAATACAAAAGGTACAAAGCCGACTTAAGTACGTGAAGACTGACTCTTCTTACTGACTATGTTTTGAACCATTCCTGTGACTCTAGTTATAGATCCGATGCTTCACTTCAGGTTTACTGTATCCCTTGGACCTTCTTATTGACGATGAAACACAGAAATTGCATCGGAATTAAATCGAAAAGGCACAAAGCAGACTTAATTACATGAAGACTGACTCTTCTTACTGTCTATGCTTTGAACCAGTCCATTGACACTATTTATAGATTCCCATACTTCACTCCAGGTTTACTGTCTCCCTTGGACCTTCTTATTGACGATTAAACACTGAAATTGCATCGGAATTAAATAGAAAAGGCTCAATGCCGACTTAAGAACAAGAAGACTCACTCTTCTTACTGACTATGTTTTGAACCATTCCTGTGACACTAGTTATAGATTCCGATGCTTCACTTCAGGTTTACTGTATCCCTTGGACCTTCTTATTGACGATGAAACACAGATATTGCATCGGAATGAAATACAAAAGGCACAATGCCGACTTAAGTACATGAAGACTGACTCTTCTTACTGACTATGTTTTTATCCATTCCTGTGACACTAGTTATAGATTCCGATGCTACACCTCAGGTTTACTGTATCCCTTGATGCGTCTTATTGACGACGAAACACAGAAATTGCATCGGAATTAAATACAAAAGGCACAATGCCGACTTAAGTACATGAAGACCGACTCTTCTTACTGACTATGATTTGAACCATTCCAGTGACACTAGTTATAGATTCCGATGCTTCACTTCAGGTTTACTGTATCCCTCTGACCTTCCTATTGACGATGAAACACAGAAATTGCACCGGAATTAAATACAAAAGACACAATGCCGACTTAAGTACAAGAACACTGACTCTTCCTACTGTCTATGTTTTGAACATTCCATTGACTCTAGTTATAGATTCCGATGCTTCACTCCAGGTTTACTGTATCCCTTGGACCTTCTTACTGACGATGAAACACTGTAATTGCATCGGAATTAAATAGAAAAGACACAATGCCGACTTAAGCACAAGAAGACTGACTCTTCTTACTGACTATGATTTGAACCATTCCTGTGACACTAGTTATAGATTGCGATGCTTCAATTCAGGTTTACTGTATCCCTTGGACCTTCGTATTAACGATGAAACACAGAAATTGCTTCGGAATTAAATACAAAAGGCACAATGCCGACTTAAGTACATGAAAACTGACTCTTCTTACTGACTATGTTTTGCACCATTCCTGTGACACTAGTTATAGATTCCGATGCTTCACTTCAGGTTTACTGTATCCCTTGATGCGTCTTATTGACGACGAAACACAGAAATTGCATCGGAATTAAATACAAAAGGCACAATGCCAACATAGGTACATGAAGACTGACTCTTCTTACTGTCTATGTTTTGAACCGTTCCTGTAACACTAGTTATCTAATCCCATGCTTCACTCCAGGTTTACTGTATCCCTTGGAACTTCTTATTGACGATGAAACACAGAAATTGCATAGGAAATAAATACAAGAAGCACAATGTTGACTTAAGGACAAGAAGACTGACTCTTCCTTCCGATTATGTTTTGAACCATTAATGTGACACTAGTTATAGATTCCGATGGTTCACTTCAGGTTTACTGTACCCCTCTGACCTTCTTATTGACGATGAAACACAGAAATTGCATCGGAATTAAATAGAAAGTGCACAATGCCGACATAAGTACAAGAAGACTGACTCTTCTTACTGACTATGATTTGAACCATTTCTGTGACACTAGTTATCGATTCCGGTGCTTCACTTAAAGGGTTACTGTATCCCTCTGACCTTCTTATTGACGATGAAATACAGAAATTGCATTGGAATTAAATACAAAAGGCACAATGCCGACTTAAGTACAAGATGACTGACTCTTCTTACTGTCTATGCTTTGAACCATTCCTGTGACACTAGTTATAGATTTCTATGCTTCACGTCAGGTTTACTGTATCCCTTGGACCTTCTTATTGACGATGAAACACAGAAAGTGCATCGGAATTAAATACAAAAGGCACAATGCCGACTTAAGGACAAGAAGACTGACTCTTCTTACTGACTATGTTTTGAACCATTCCAGTGAATCTAGTTATAGATTCCGATGATTCACTTCAGGTTTTCTGCATCCCTCTGACCTTCTTATTGACGATGAAACACAGAAATTGCACCTAAATTAAATACAAAAGGCACAATGCCGACTTAAGTACACGAAGACCGACTCTTCTTACTGACTATGTTTTGAACCATTCCTGTGATACTAGTTATAGATTCCGATGCTTTACTTCAAGTTTACTGTATCCCTTGGACCTTCTTATTGATGATGAAACACAGAAATTGCATCGGAATTAAATATAAAAAGCACAATGCCGACTTAAGTACAAGAAGACTGTATCTTCTTACTGTCTATGTATTGAACCATTCCTGTGACACTAGTTATAGATTCCGATGCTTCACTTCAGGTTTACTGTACACCTCTGACCTTCTTATTGACGATGAAACACAGAAATTGCACCGAACTTAAACCCAAAAGGCACAATCCCGACATAAGTACAAGAAGACTGACTCTTCTTACTGTCTATGCTTTGAGCCATTCCATTGGCACTAGTATTAGATTCCGATGCTTCACTCCAGGTTTACTTTATCCCTTGGACCTTCTTATTGGCGATGAAACACAGAAATTGCACCGGAATTAAATACAAAAGGCACAAAGCAGACTTAATTACAAGAAGACTGACTCTTCTTACTGTCAATGCTTTCAACCATTCCATTGACACTATTTATAGATTCCCATACTTCACTCCAGGTTTACTGTATCCCTTGTACCTTCATATTGACGATGAAACACTGAAATTGCGTCGGAATTAAATAGAAAAGGCACAATGCCGACTTAAGAACAAGAAGACTGACTCTTCTTACTGACTATGTTTTGAACCATTCCTGTGACACTAGTTATAGATTCCGATGCTTCACTCCAGGTTTACTGTATCCCATGGACCTTCTTATTGTCGATGAAACGCAGAGATTGCATAGGAATTAAATAGAAAAGGCACAATGCCGACTTAAGTACAAGAAGACTGACTCTTCTTACTGTCTATGTTTTGAACCATTCCACTGACACTAGTTATAGATTCCGGTGCTTCACTCCAGGTTTACTGTATCCCTTGGACCTTCATATTGACGATGAAACACTGAAGTTGCATCGGAATTAAATAGAAAAGGCACAATGCTACTTAAGTACAAGAAGACTGACTCTTCTTACTGTCTCTGTTTTGAACCATTCCTGTGACACTAATTATAGATTCCGATGCTTCACTCCAGGTTTCCTCTATCCCTTTGTCCTTCTTATTGACGATGAAACACAGAAATTGCATCGGAATTATATACAATAGGCACAATGCCGACTTAAGTACAAGAAGACTGACTCTTCTTACTGACTATGTTTTTGAACCATTCCTGTGACACTAGTTATAGATTCCGATTCTTCACTTCGGGTTTACCGTATTCCCCTGACCTTCTTATTGACGATGAATCACAGAAATTGCATCGGAATTTAATATAAAAAGCACAATGCCGACTCAAGTACAAGAAGACTGACTCTTCTTACTGTCTATGCTTTGAACCATACCTGTGACACTAGTTATAGATTCCGATGCTTCCTATCAGGTTTCCTGTATCCCTCTGACCTTCGTATTGACGACGAAACACAGAAATTGCATCGGAATTTAATACAAAAGGCACAATGCCGACTTAAGTACAAGAAGACTGTTTTGAACCATTCTGTGACACTAGTTATATATTCCGATGCTTCACTTCAGGGTTACTGTATCCCTCAGATCATCTTATTGACGATGAAACACAGAAATTGCATCGGAATTAAATACAAAAGGCGCAATGCCGACTTAAGTACAAGATGACTGACTCTTCTTACTGTCTATGTTTTGAACCATTCCTGTGACACTAGTTATAGATTTCTATGCTTCACGTCAGGTTTACTGTATCCCTTGGACCTTCTTATTGACGATGAAAAACAGAAAGTGCATCGGAATTAAATACAAAAGGCACAATGCCGACATAAGGACAAGAAGACTGACTCTTCTTACTGACTATGTTTTGAACCATTCCATTGACACTAGTTATTGATTCCGATGCTTCAATCCAGGTTTACTGTATCCCTTGGACCTTCTTATTGTCGATGAAACACTGAAATTGCATCGATATTAAATAGATTAGGCAAATATGCCGACTTAAGTACAAGAAGATTGACTCTTCTTACTGACTATGTTTTGAACCACTCCTGTGACACTAGTTATAGATTCCGATTCTTCACTTCAGGTTTACTGTGTCCCTTGGACCTTCTTATTGACGATGAAACACAGAAATTGCATCTGAATTAAATACAAAAGGTACAAAGCCGACTTAAGTACATGAAGACTGACTCTTCTTACTGACTATGTTTTGAACCATTCCTGTGACTCTAGTTATAGATCCGATGCTTCACTTCAGGTTTACTGTATCCCTTGGACCTTCTTATTGACGATGAAACACAGAAATTGCATCGGAATTAAATCGAAAAGGCACAAAGCAGACTTAATTACATGAAGACTGACTCTTCTTACTGTCTATGCTTTGAACCAGTCCATTGACACTATTTATAGATTCCCATACTTCACTCCAGGTTTACTGTATCCCTTGGACCTTCTTATTGACGATTAAACACTGAAATTGCATCGGAATTAAATAGAAAAGGCTCAATGCCGACTTAAGAACAAGAAGACTCACTCTTCTTACTGACTATGTTTTGAACCATTCCTGTGACACTAGTTATAGATTCCGATGCTTCACTTCAGGTTTACTGTATCCCTTGGACCTTCTTATTGACGATGAAACACAGATATTGCATCGGAATTAAATACAAAAGGCACAATGCCGACTTAAGTACATGAAGACTGACTCTTCTTACTGACTATGTTTTTATCCATTCCTGTGACACTAGTTAAAGATTCCGATGATACACCTCAGGTTTACTGTATCCCTTGGACCTTCTTATCGTCGATCAAACACAGAAATTGCATCGGAATTAAATACAAAAGGCACAATGCCGACTTAAGTACATGAAGACTGACCCCTCTTACTGACTATGTTTTGAACCATTCCTGTGACACTAGTTATAGATTCCGATGCTTCACTTTAGGTTTACTGTATCCCTTGGACCTTCTTATTGACGATTAAACACTGAAATTGCATCGGAATTAAATACAAAAGGCACAATGCCGACTTAAGTACATGAAGACCGACTCTTCTTACTGACTATGATTTGAACCATTCCAGTGACACTAGTTATAGATTCCGATGCTTCACTTCAGGTTTACTGTATCCCTCTGACCTTCCTATTGACGATGAAACACAGAAATTGCACCGGAATTAAATACAAAAGACACAATGCCGACTTAAGTACAAGAACACTGACTCTTCCTACTGTCTATGTTTTGAACATTCCATTGACACTAGTTATAGATTCCGATGCTTCACTCCAGGTTTACTGTATCCCTTGGACCTTCTTACTGACGATGAAACACTGAAATTGCATCGGAATTAAATAGAAAAGACACAATGCCGACTTAAGCACAAGAAGACTGACTCTTCTTACTGACTATGATTTGAACCATTCCTGTGACACTAGTTATAGATTGCGATGCTTCAATTCAGGTTTACTGTATCCCTTGGACCTTCGTATTAACGATGAAACACAGCAATTGCTTCGGAATTAAATACAAAAGGCACAATGCCGACTTAAGTACATGAAAACTGACTCTTCTTACTGACTATGTTTTGCACCATTCCTGTGACACTAGTTATAGATTCCGATGCTTCACTTCAGGTTTACTGTATCCCTTGATGCGTCTTATTGACGACGAAACACAGGAATTGCATCGGAATTAAATACAAAAGGCACAATGCCAACATAGGTACATGAAGACTGACTCTTCTTACTGTCTATGTTTTGAACCGTTCCTGTAACACTAGTTATCTAATCCCATGCTTCACTCCAGGTTTACTGTATCCCTTGGAACCTCTTATTGACGATGAAACACAGAAATTGCATAGGAAATAAATACAAGAAGCACAATGTTGACTTAAGGACAAGAAGACTGACTCTTCCTTCCGATTATGTTTTGAACCATTAATGTGACACTAGTTATAGATTCCGATGGTTCACTTCAGGTTTACTGTACCCCTCTGACCTTCTTATTGACGATGAAACACAGAAATTGCATCGGAATTAAATAGAAAGTGCACAATGCCGACATAAGTACAAGAAGACTGATTCTTCTTACTGACTATGTTTTGAACCATTTCTGTGACACTAGTTATCGATTCCGGTGCTTCACTTAAAGGGTTACTGTATCCCTCTGACCTTCTTATTGACGATGAAATACAGAAATTGCATTGGAATTAAATACAAAAGGCACAATGCCGACTTAAGTACAAGATGACTGACTCTTCTTACTGTCTATGCTTTGAACCATTCCTGTGACACTAGTTATAGATTTCTATGCTTCACGTCAGGTTACTGTATCCCTTGGACCTTCTTATTGACGATGAAACACAGAAAGTGCATCGGAATTAAATACAAAAGGCACAATGCCGACTTAAGGACAAGAAGACTGACTCTTCTTACTGACTATGTTTTGAACCATTCCAGTGAATCTAGTTATAGATTCCGATGATTCACTTCAGGTTTTCTGCATCCCTCTGACCTTCTTATTGACGATGAAACACAGAAATTGCACCTAAATTAAATACAAAAGGCACAATGCCGACTTAAGTACACGAAGTCCGACTCTTCTTACTGACTATGTTTTGAACCATTCCTGTGATACTAGTTATAGATTCCGATGCTTTACTTCAAGTTTACTGTATCCCTTGGACCTTCTTATTGATGATGAAACACAGAAATTGCATCGGAATTAAATATAAAAAGCACAATGCCGACTTAAGTACAAGAAGACTGTATCTTCTTACTGTCTATGTATTGAACCATTCCTGTGACACTAGTTATAGATTCCGATGCTTCACTTCAGGTTTACTGTACACCTCTGACCTTCTTATTGACGATGAAACACAGAAATTGCACCGAACTTAAACCCAAAAGGCACAATCCCGACATAAGTACAAGAAGACTGACTCTTCTTACTGTCTATGCTTTGAGCCATTCCATTGGCACTAGTATTAGATTCCGATGCTTCACTCCAGGTTTACTTTATCCCTTGGACCTTCTTATTGGCGATGAAACACAGAAATTGCACCGGAATTAAATACAAAAGGCACAAAGCAGACTTAATTACAAGAAGACTGACTCTTCTTACTGTCAATGCTTTCAACCATTCCATTGACACTATTTATAGATTCCCATACTTCACTCCAGGTTTACTGTATCCCTTGTACCTTCATATTGACGATGAAACACTGAAATTGCATCGGAATTAAATAGAAAAGGCACAATGCCGACTTAAGAACAAGAAGACTGACTCTTCTTACTGACTATGTTTTGAACCATTCCTGTGACACTAGTTATAGATTCCGATGCTTCACTCCAGGTTTACTGTATCCCATGGACCTTCTTATTGTCGATGAAACGCAGAGATTGCATAGGAATTAAATAGAAAAGGCACAATGCCGACTTAAGTACAAGAAGACTGACTCTTCTTACTGTCTATGTTTTGAACCATTCCACTGACACTAGTTATAGATTCCGGTGCTTCACTCCAGGTTTACTGTATCCCTTGGACCTTCATATTGACGATGAAACACTGAAGTTGCATCGGAATTAAATAGAAAAGGCACAATGCTACTTAAGTACAAGAAGACTGACTCTTCTTACTGTCTCTGTTTTGAACCATTCCTGTGACTCTAATTATAGATTCCGATGCTTCACTCCAGGTTTCCTCTATCCCTTTGTCCTTCTTATTGACGATGAAACACAGAAATTGCATCGGAATTATATACAATAGGCACAATGCCGACTTAAGTACAAGAAGACTGACTCTTCTTACTGACTATGTTTTTGAACCATTCCTGTGACACTAGTTATAGATTCCGATTCTTCACTTCGGGTTTACCGTATTCCCCTGACCTTCTTATTGACGATGAATCACAGAAATTGCATCGGAATTTAATATAAAAAGCACAATGCCGACTCAAGTACAAGAAGACTGACTCTTCTTACTGTCTATGCTTTGAACCATACCTGTGACACTAGTTATAGATTCCGATGCTTCCTATCAGGTTTCCTGTATCCCTCTGACCTTCGTATTGACGACGAAACACAGAAATTGCATCGGAATTAAATACAAAAGGCACAATGCCGACTTAAGTACAAGAAGACTGACTCTTCTTACTGACTATGTTTTGAACCATTCTGTGACACTAGTTATATATTCCGATGCTTCACTTCAGGGTTACTGTATCCCTCAGATCATCTTATTGACGATGAAACACAGAAATTGCATCGGAATTAAATACAAAAGGCACAATGCCGACTTAAGTACAAGATGACTGACTCTTCTTACTGTCTATGTTTTGAACCATTCCTGTGACACTAGTTATAGATTTCTATGCTTCACGTCAGGTTTACTGTATCCCTTGGACCTTCTTATTGACGATGAAAAACAGAAAGTGCATCGGAATTAAATACAAAAGGCACAATGCCGACATAAGGACAAGAAGACTGACTCTTCTTACTGACTATGTTTTGAACCATTCCAGTAACACTAGTTATAGATTCCGATGATTCACTTCAGGTTTCCTGTATCCCTCTGACCTTCTTATTGACGATGAAACACAGAAATTGCACCTAAATTAAATACAAAAGGCACAATGCCGACTTAAGTACACGAAGACCGACTCTTCTTACTGACTATGTTTTGAACCATTCCTGTGATACTAGTTATAGATTCCGATGCTTTACTTCAGGTTTACTGTATCCCTTGGACCTTCGTATTGACGATGAAACACAGAAATTGCAACGGAATTAAATATAAAAAGCACAATGCCGACTTAAGTACAAGAAGACTGTATCTTCATACTGTCTATGTATTGAACCATTCCTGTGACACTAGTCATAGATTCCGATGCTTCACTTCAGGTTTACTGTACACCTCTGACCTTCTTATTGACGATGAAACACAGAAATTGCATCGGACTTAAACCCAAAAGGCACAATCCCGACATAAGTACAAGTAGACTGACTCTTCTTACTGTCTATGCTTTGAGCCATTCCATTGACACTAGTTATAGATTCCGACGCTTCACTCCAGGTTTACTGTATCCCTTCAACCTTCTTATTGGCGATGAAACACAGAAATTGCACCGAAATTAAATACAAAAGGCTCAAAGCAGACTTAATTACAAGAAGACTGACTCTTCTTACTGTCAATGCTTTGAACCATTCCATTGACACTATTTATAGATTCCCATACTTCACTCCAGATTTAATGTATCCCTTGTACCTTCATATTGACGATGAAACACGGAAATGCATCGGAATTAAATAGAAAAGGCACAATGCCGACTTAAGAACAAGAAGACTCACTCTTCTTACTGACTATGTTTTGAACCATTCCTGTGACACAAGTTATAGATTCCGATGCTTCACTGCAGGTTTACTGTATCCCTCTGACCATCTTATTGACGATGAAGAACAGAAATTGCACCGGACTTAAACCCAAAAGGCACAATCCCGACTTAAGTACAAGAAGACTGACTCTTCTTACTGTCTTTGCTTTAAACCATTCCATTGACACTAGTTATTGATTCCGTGCATCACTCCAGGTTTACTGTATCCCTTGGACCTTCTTATTGTCGATGAAACACTGAAATTGCATCGGTATTAAATAGATTAGGCAAATATGCCGAATGAAGTACAAGAAGACTGACTCTTCTTACTGACTATGTTTTGAACCATTCCTGTGACACTAGTTATTGATTCCGATGCTTCACTTCAGGTTTACTGTATCCCTTGGACCTTCTTATTGCCGATGAAACACAGAAATTGCATCGGAATTAAATACAAAAGGCACAATGCCGACTTAAGTACAAAAAGACTGACTCTTCTTACTGACTATGTTTTGAACCATTCCTGTGACACTAGTTATAGATTCCGATGCTTCACTTCATGTTTACTGTACCCCATGGACCTTCTTATTGACGATGAAACACAGAAATAGCATCGGAATTAAATAGAAAAGGCACAATGCCGACTTAAGTACATGAAGACTGACTCTTCTTACTGACTATGTTTTTATCCATTCCTGTGACACTAGTTATAGATTCCGATGCTTCACTTCAGGGTTACTGTTTCCCTCTGATCTCCTTATTGACGATGAAACACAGAAATTGCACCGGAATTAAATACAAGCGGACAATGTCGACTTAGGTACAAGAAGACTGACACTTCTTACTATCTATGTTTTGAACCTCTCCTGTGACACTAGTTATAGCTTCAGATGCTTCACTTCAGGTTTACTGTATCCTTTGGACCTTCTTATTGACGATGAAACACAGAAATTGCATCGGAAATAAATACAAAAGGCACAATGCCGACTTAGGTACTGTCTATGTTTTGAACCATTCCTGGACACTAGTTATAGATTCAGATGCTTCACTCCAGGTTTACTGTATCCCTTGGACCTTCTTATTGACGATGAAACACAGAAAATGCACCGGAATTAAATACGAACGGCACAATGTCGACTTAGGCACAAGAAGACTGACTGTTCTTACTGTCTATGTTTTGAACCATTCCTGTGACACTAGTTATAGATTCCGACGCTTCACTTCAGGTTTACTGTATCGCTTGGACCTTATTGACGATGAAACACAGAAATAGCATCGGAATTAAATACAAAAGGCACAATGCCGACTTAAGGACGAGAACACTGACACTTCTTACTGACTATGATTTGAACCTTTCCTGTGACACTAGTTGTAGATTCCGGCGCTTCACTTTAGGTTTACTGTATCCCTCTGACCTTCTTATTGACGATGAAACACAGAAATTGCACCGGAATTAAATACAAAAGGCACAATGCCGACTTAAGTACAAGAAGACTGACTCTTCTTACTGACTATGTTTTGAACCATTCCTGTGACACTAGTTGTAGATTCCGATGCTTCACTCCAGGTTTACTGTATCCCTTGTACCTTCATATTGACGATGAAACACAGAAAATGCATCGGAATTAAATACAAAGGCACAATGCCGACTTAAGGACAAGAAGACTGACTCTTCTTACTGACTATGCTTTGAACCATTCCTGTGACACTAGTTATAGATTCATATGCTTCACATCAGGTTTCCTGTATCCCTTGGACCTTCTTATTGACGATGAAACACAGAAATTGCATCGGAATTAAATACAAAAGGCATAATGCCGACTTAGGTACTGTCTATGTTTTGAACCATTCCTGTGCCACTAGTTATGGATTCCGATGCTTCACTCCAGGATTACTGTATCCCTTGGACCTTCTTATTGACGATTAAACATAGAAATTGCATTGGAATTAAATACAAAAGTCGCAAGGCCGACTTACGGAAAAGAAGACTGACTCTTCTTACTGACTATGTTTTGAATCATTCCAGTGACACTAGTTATAGATTCCGATGCTTCACTCCAGGTTTACTGTCTCCCTCTGACCTTCCTATTGACGATGAAACACAGAAATTGCACCGGAAATAAATACAAAAGGCACTATGCCGACTTAAGTACAAGAAGACTGACTCTTCCTACTGTCTATGCTTTGAACCAATCCATTGACACTAGTTATGGAATCCGATGCTTCACTCCAGGTTTACAGTATCCCTCGGACCTTCTTATTGACGATGAAACTTTGAAATTGCATCGGAATTAAATAGAAAAGACACAATGCCGACTTAAGTACAAGATGACTGACTCTTTTTACTGACTCAGATTTGAACCATTCCTGTGACACTAGATATAGATTGCGATGCTTCACTTCAGGTTCACTGTATCCCTTGGACCTTCTTATTAACGATCAAACACAGAAATTGCATCGGAATTAAATACAAAAGGTACAATGCCGACTTAAGTACATGTAGACTGACTCTTCTTACTGTCAATGTTTTGAACGATTCGTGTGACACTAGTTATAGATTCCGATGCTTCACTTCAGGTTTGCTCTATCCCTTGAACCTTCTTATTGACGATGAAAAACAGAAATTGCATCGGAATTAAATACAAAAGGCACAATGCCGATTTAGGTGCATGAAGACAGACTCTTCTTACTGTCTATATTTTGAACCATTCCTGTGACACTAGTTATAGATTCCGATGCTTCACTCCAGGTTTACTGTATCCCTTGGACCTTCTAATTGACGATGAAACACAGAAAATGCATCGGAATTAAATACAAAGGCACAATGCCGACTTAAGGACAAGAAGACTGACTCTTCTTACTGACTATGTTCTGAACCATTCCTGTGACACTAGTTATAATTTCCGATGCTTCACTTCAGGTTTCCTGTATCCCTTGGACCTTCTTATTGACGATGGAACACAGCATTTGCATCGGAATTAAATACAAAAGGCAAATTGCCGACTTAGGTACTGTCTATGTTTGAACCATTCCTGTGACACAAGTTATAGATTCCGATGCTTCACTCCAGGTTTACTGTATCCTTTGGAACTTCTTATTGACGATGAAACACAGAAATTGCATCGGAAATAAATACAAAAGGCACAATGCCGACTTAGGTACTGTCTATGTTTTGAACCATTCCTGGACACTAGTTATAGATTCCGATGCTTCACTCCAGGTTTACTGTATCCCTTGGACCTTCTTATTGACCATGAAGCACAGAAATTGCATTGGAATTAAATACAAAAGGCGCAAGGCCGACTTAAGGACAAGAAGACCGACTCTTCTTACTGCCTATGCTTTGAACCATTCCAGTGACACTAGTTATAGATTCCGATGCTTCACTTCAGGTTTACTGTATCCCTCTGACCTTCCTATTGACGATGAAACACAGAAATTGCACCGGAATTAAATACAAAAGCACAATGCCGACCTTAGTACAAGAAGACTGACTCTTCTTACTGTCTATGCTTTGAACCATTCCATTGACACTATTTATAGATTCCCATACTTCACTCTAGGTTTACTGTATCCCTTGGACCTTCTTATTGATGATGAAACACAGAAATTGCACCGGAATTAAATACAAAAGGCACAATGCCGACCTAAGTACAAGAAGACTGACTCTTCTTATTGACTATGTTTTGAACCATTCCTGTGCCACTAGTTATAGATTCAGATGCTTCACTTCAGGTTTCCTCTGTCCCTCTGACCATCTTATTGACGATGAAACACAGAAATAACATTGGAATTAAATACAAAAAGCACAATGCCGATTTAGGTGCATGAAAACTGACTCTTCTTACTGTCTATGTTTTGAACCATTCCTGTGACACTAGTTATAGATTCCAATGCTTCACTCCAGGTTTACTGTATCCCTTGGACCTTCTTATTGACGATGAAACACAGTAATTGAATCGGAATTAGAAACAAAAGGCACAATGCCGATTTAGGTGCATGAAGACTGACTCCTCTTACTGGCTATGTTTTGAACCATTCCTGTGACACTAGTTATAGATTCCGATGCTTCACTCCAGGTTTACTGTATCCCTCTCACCTTATTGACGATGAAACACAGAAAATGCATCGGAATTAAATACAAAGGCACAATGCCGACTTAAGGACAAGAAGACTGACTCTTCTTACTGACTATGTTTTGTACCATTCCTGTGACACTAGTTATAGATTCCGATGGTTCACTTCAGGTTTCCTGTATCCCTTGGACCTTCTTATTGACGATGGAACACAGAATTTGCATCGGAATTAAATACAAAACGCACAATGCCGACTTAGGTACTGTCTATGTTTTGAACCATTCCTGTGACACAAGTTATAGATTCCGATGCTTCACCCCAGGTTTACTGTATCCCTTGGACCTTCTTATTGACGATGAAACACAGAAATTGCATTGGAATTAAATACAAAAAAAGCGCAAGGCCGACTTAAGGACAAGAAGACTGACTCTTCTTACTGACCATGATTTGTACCATTCCAGTGACACTCGTTATAGATTCCAATGCTTCACTTCAGGTTTACTGTGTCCCACTGACCTTCCTATTGACGATGAAACACAGAAATTGCACCGGAATTAAATACAAAAGGCACAATGCCGACTTTAGTACAAGAAGAAATTTCTCCCTACTGTCTATGTTTTGAGCCATTCCATTGACACTAGTTATAGATTCCGATGCTTCACTCCAGGTTTACTGTATCCCTTGGACCTTCTTATTGACGATGAAACACTCAAATTGCATCGGAATTAAATAGAAAAGACACAATGCCGACTTAAGTACAAGAAGACTGACTCTTCTTACTGACTATGTTTTGAACCATTCCTGTGACACTAGTTATAGATTGCGATGCTTCACTTCAGGTTAACTGTATCCCTTGGACCTTCTTATTAACGATGAAACACAGAAATTGCATCGGAATTAAATACAAAAGGCACAATGCCGACTTAGGTACTGTCTATGTTTTGAACCATTCCTGTGCCACTAGTTATAGATTCCGATGCTTCACTCCAGGATTACTGTATCCCTTGGACCTTCTTATTGACGATTAAACATAGAAATTGCATTGGAATTAAATACAAAAGGCGCAAGGCCGACTTAAGGACAAGAAGACTGACTCTTCTTACTGACTATGTTTTGAACCATTCCAGTGACACTAGTTATAGATTCCGATGCTTCACTTCAGGTTTACTGTATCCCTCTGACCTTCCTATTGACGATGAAACACAGAAATTGCACCGGAATTAAATACAAAAGGCACAATGCCGACATAAGTAAAAGAAGACTGACTCTTCCTACTGTCTATGTTTTGAACCATTCCATTGACACTAGTTGTGGAATCCGATGCTTCACTCCAGGGTTACAGTATCCCTCGGACCTTCTTATTGACGATGAAACACTGAAATTGCATCGGAATTAAATAGAAAAGACACAATGCCGACTTAAGTACAAGAAGACTGACTCTTCTTACTGACTATGTTTTGAACCATTCCTGTGACACTAGTTATAGATTCCGATGCTTCACTTCAGGTTTACTCTATCCCTTGAACCTTCTTATTGACGATGAAAAACAGAAACTGCATCGGAATTAAATACAAAAGGTGCAATGCCGATTTAGGTGCATGAAGACTGACTCTTCTTACTGTCTATGTTTTGAACCATTCCTGTGACACTAGTTATAGATTCCGATGCTTCACTCCAGGTTTACTGTATCCCTTGGACCTTCTTATTGACGATGAAACACAGAACATGCATCGGAATTAAATACAAAGGCGCAATGCTGACTTAAGGACAAGAAGACTGACTCTTCTTACTGACTATGTTTTGAACCATTCCTGTGACACTAGTTCTAGATTCCGAAGGTTCACTTCAGGTTTGCTGTATCCCTTGGGCCTTCTTATTGACGATGGAACACAGAATTTGCAACGGAATTAAATACAAAAGGCACAATGCCGACTTAGGTACTGTCTATGTTTTGAACCATTCCTGTGACACACGTTATAGATTCCGATGCTTGACTCCAGGTTTACTGTATCCCTTGGACCTTCTTATTGACGATGAAACACAGAAATTGCATTGGAATTAAATACAAAAAAAGCGCAAGGCCGACTTAAGGACAAGAAGACTGACTCTTCGTACTGACCATGTTTTGTATCATTCCAGTGACCCTAGTTATAGATTCCAATGCTTCACTTCAGGTTTACTGTGTCCCTCTGACCTTCCTATTGACGATGAAACACAGAAATTGCACCGGAATTAAATACAAAAGGCACAATGCCGACTTTAGTACAAGAAGACTGACTCTCCCTACTGTCTATGTTTTGAGCCATTCCATTGACACTAGTTATAGATTCCGATGCTTCACTCCAGGTTTACTGTATCCCTTGGACCTTCTTATTGACGATGAAACACTGAAATTGCATCGGAATTAAATAGAAAAGACACAATGCCGACTTAAGTACAAGAAGACTGACTCTTCTTATTGACTATGTTTTGAACCATTCCTGTGACACTAGTTATAGATTGCGATGCTTCACTTCAGGTTTACTGTATCCCTTGGACCTTCTTATTACCGATGAAACACAGAAATTGCATCGGATTTAAATACAAAAGGCACAATGCCGACTTAAGTACATGAAGACTGACTCTTCTCACTGACTATGTTTTGAACCATTCCTGAGACACTAGTTATAAATACCGATGTTTCACTTCAGGTTTACTGTATCCCCTGAACCTTCTTATTGACGATGAAACACAGAAATTGAATCGGAATTAAAAACAAAAGGCACAATGCCGATATAGGTACATGAAGACTGACACTTCTTACTGTCTATGTTTTGAACCATTCCTGTGCCACTAGTTATAGATTCCGATGCTTCACTCCAGGATTACTGTATCCCTTGGACCTTCTTATTGACGATTAAACATAGAAATTGCATTGGAATTAAATACAAAAGGCGCAAGGCCGACTTAAGGACAAGAAGACTGACTCTTCTTACTGACTATGTTTGAACCATTCCAGTGACACTAGTTATAGATTCCGATGCTTCACTTCAGGTTTACTGTATCCCTCTGACCTTCCTATTGACGATGAAACGCAGAAATTGCACCGGAATTAAATACAAAAGGCACAATGCCGACTTAAGTACAAGAACACTGACTCTCCCTACTGTGTATGTTTTGAACCATTCCATTGACACTAGTTATGGAATCCGATGCTTCACTCCAGGTTTACAGTATCCCTCGGACCTTCTTATTGACGATGAAACACTGAAATTGCATCGGAATTAAATAGAAAAGACACAATGCCCACTTAAGTACATGATGACTGACTCTTTTTACTGACTCAGATTTGAACCATTCCTGTGACACTAGATATAGATTGCGATGCTTCACTTCAGGTTTACTGGATCCCTTGGACCTTCTTATTAACGACGAAACACATTAATTGCATCGGAATTAAATACAAAAGGCACAATGCCGACTTAAGTTCATGAAGACTGACTCTTCTCACTGACTATGATTTGAACCATTCCTGAGACACTAGTTATAAATACCGATGCTTCACTTCAGGTTTACTGTATCCCCTGAACCTTCTTATTGACGATGAAACACAGAAATTGAATCGGAATTAAAAACAAAAGGCACAATGCCGACTTAGGTACATGAAGACTGACACTTCTTAATGTCTATGTTTTGAACCATTACTGTGACACTAGTTATAGATTCCCATGCTTCACTCCAGGTTTACTGTATTCCTTGGACCTTCTTATTGACGATGAAACACTGAAATTTCATCGGAATTAAATACAAAAGGCACAATGCCGACTTAAGTACATGAAGACTGACTCTTCTTACTGACTATGTTTTGAACCATTCCTGTGACACTAGTTATAGATTCCGATGCTTCTCTTCAGGTTTACTCTATCCCTTGAACCTTCTAATTGACGATGAAACACAGAAATTGCATCGGAATTAAATACAAAACGCACAATGCCCACTTAGGTACATGAAGACTGACTCTTCCTACTGTCTATGTTTTGAACCATTCCATTGACACTAGTTATGGATTCCGATGCATCACTCCAGGTTTACTGTATCCCTCGGACCTTCTTATTGACGATGAAACACTGAAATTTCATCGGAATTAAATACAAAAGGCACAATGCCGACATAAGTACAAGAAGACTGACTCTTCCTACTGTCTATGCTTTGAACCAATCCTGTGACACAAGTTATACATTCCGATGCTTCACTCCGTCTTTACTGTATCCCTCTGCCCTTCTTATTGACAATGAAACGCACAAAATTGCACCGGAATTAAATACAAGATTCACAATGCCGACTTAAGTACAAGAAGACTGACTCTTCTTACTGTCTAAGTTTAGAACCATTCCATTGACACTAGTTATAGATTCCGATGCTTCACTCCAGGTTTACTGTATCCCTTGGACCATCTTATTGACTATGAAACACTGAAATTGCATCGGAATGAAATACAAAAGGCAATATGCCGCCTAAAGTACAAGAAGACTGACTCTTCCTACTGTCTATGTGTAGAACCATTCCTGTGACACTAGTTATAGATTCTGATGCTTCACTTCAGGTTTACTGTATCCCTCTGACCTTATTGACGATGAAACACAGAAATTGCATCGGAATTAAATGCAAAAGGCACAATACCGACTTAAGTACAAGAAGATAGACTCTTCTTACTGTCTATGTTTTGATCCATTCCTGTGACACTAGTTATAGATTCCGATGCTTCAGTTCAGGTTTACTGTATCATTTGGACCTTCTCATTGACGATGAAACACAGAAATTACATCGGAAGTAAATACTAAATGCACAATGCCGATTTAAGTACAAAAAGACTGACTCTTCTTACTGACTAAGCTTTGAACCATTCCTGTGACACTAGTTATAGATTCCGATGCTTCACTTCAGGTTTACTGTATCCCTCTGAACTCCTTATTGACGATGAAACACAGATATTGCATCGGAATCAAATAGAAAAATCACAATGTCGACTTAAGTACAAGAAGACTGACTCTTCTTACTGTCTATGTTTTGAACCATTCCTATGACACTAGTTATAGATTCCGATGCTTCACGTCATGTTTACAGTATCCCATGGACCTTCTTATTGACGATGAAACACAGAAATTGCATCGGAATTTAATACAAAAGGCACAATGCCGACTTAAGTACAAGAAGACTGACTCTTCTTACTGACTATGTTTTGAACCATTCCTGTGACACTAGTTACAGAATCCTATGATTCACTTCAGGTTTACTGTATCCCTCTGACCTTATTATTGACGATGAAACACAGAAATTGCACCGGAATTAAATACAAAAGGCACAATGCCGACTTAAGTACATGAAGACCGACTCTTCTTACTGACTATGCTTTGAACCATTCCTGTGACACTACTTATAGATTCCGATGCTTTACTTCAGGTTTACTGTATCCCTTGGACCTTCTTATTAACGATGAAACACAGAAATTGCATCGGAATTAAATAGAAAAGGCACAATGCCGACTTAAGTACAAGAAGACTGTATCTTCTTACTGTCTATGCTTTGAACCATTTCTGTGACACTAGTTATAGATTCCGATGCTTCACTCCAGGTTTACTGTATTCCTTGGACCTTCGTATTGACGATGAAACACAGAAAATGCATCGGAATTAAATACAATAGGCACAATGCCGACTTAAATACAAGAAGACTGACTCTTCCTACTGTCTATGATTTGAACCATTCCTGTGACACTAGTTATAGATTCCGATGCTTCACTTCAGGTTTACTGTATGCATCTGACCTTCGTGTTGACGATGAAAGACAGAAATTGCATCGGAATTAAATAGAAAAAACACAATGCCTACTTAAATACAAGAAGACTGACTCTTCCTACTGTCTATGTTTTGAATCATTCCTGTGACACTAGTTATAGATTCTGGTGCTTCACTTCAGGTTTACTGCATCCCTCTGACCTTCTTATTGACGATGAAACACAGAAATTGCATCGGAATTAAATACAAAAGCACAATGCCGACTTAAGTGCAAGAGGACTGACTCTTCCCTAAGTCCATGATTTGAACCATTCCTGTGACACTAGTAATAGATTCAGATGCCTTACTTCAGGTTTACTGTATACCTCTAACCTTCTTCTTGTCGATGAAACACTGAAATTGCTTCGGTATTCAATAGATTAGGCAAATATGCCGACTTAAGTACAAGAAGACTACCTCTTCTTACTGACTATGTTTTGAACCACTCCTGTGACACTAGTTACTGATTCCGATGCTTCACTCCAGGTTTAATGTAGCCCTTGGACCTTCTTATTGACGATGAAACACAGAAATAGCTTCGGAATTAAATACAAAAGGCACAATGCCGACTTAAGCACATGAAGACTGATTCTTCTTACTGTCTATGTTTAGAAACATTCCATTGACACTAGTTATAGATTCCGAAGCTTCACTTTAGGTTTACTGTATCCCTCTGACCTTCTTATGGACGATGAGACACAGAAATTGCACCGGAATTAAATACAAAAAGCACAATGCCGACTTAAGTACAAGAAGACTGACTCTTCTTACTGTGTATGTTTTGAACCATTCCATTGACACTACTAATAGATTCCGATGCTTCACTCAGGTTTACTGTATCCCTCTGACCTTCTTATTGACGATGAAACACAGAAATTACATCGGAATTAAATACAAAAGGCACAATGCCGACTTAAGTACATGAAGACTGACTCTTCTTACTGACTATGTTTTGAACCATTCCTGTGACACTAGTTATAGATTCCGATGCTTCACTCCAGGTTTACTGCATCCCTTGGACCTTCGTATTGACGATGAAGCACAGAAAATGCATTGGAATTAAATACAAAAGTCACAATGCCGACTTAAGTACAAGAAGACTGACTCTTCCTACAGTCTATGTTTTAAACCATTCCTGTGACACTAGTTATAGATTTCGATGCTTCACTTCAGGTTTACTGTATGCATCTGACCTTCTTATTGACGATGAAACACAAAAAATGGCATCGGAATTAAATAGAAAAGGCACAATGCCGACTTAAATACAAGAAGACTGACTCTTCCTACTGTCTATGTTTTGAATCATTCCTGTGACACTATTTATAGATTCTGATGCTTCACCTCTGGTTTACTGTATCCCTCTGACATTCTTATTGACGATGAGACACGGAAATTGCACCGGAATTAAATACAAAAGGCACAATGCCGACTTAAGTACAAGAAGACTGACTCTTCTTACTGTGTATGGTTTTAACCAGTCCATTGACACTACTTATAGATTCCGATGCTTCACTTCAGGTTTACTGTATGCATCTGACCATCTTATTGACGATGAAACACAGAAATTACATCGGAATTTAATACAAAAGGCACAATGCCGACTTAAGTACAAAAAGACTGATTCTTGTTACTGACTATGTTTTGAACCATTCCTGTGCCACTAGTAATAGATTCAGATGCCTCACTTCAGGTTTACTGTATACCTCTGACCTTCTACTTGTCGATGAAACACTGAATTTGCTTCGTATTAAATAGATTAGGCAAATATGCCGACTTAAGTACAAGAAGACTACCTCTTCTTACTGACTATGTTTTGAACCATTCCTGTGACACTAGTTACTGATTCCGATGCTTCACTCCAGGTTTACTGTAGCCCTTGGACCTTCTTATTGACGATGAAACACAGAAATAGCATCGGAATTAAATACAAAAGGCACAATGCCGACTTAAGGACAAGAAGACTGACTCTTCTTACTGACTATGTTTTGACCCATTCCTGTGACACTAGTTATAGATTCCGATGCTTCACTTTAGGTTTACTGTATCCCTCTTACCTTCTTATGGACGATGAGACACAGAAATTGCACCGGAATTAAATACAAAAGGCACAATGCCGACTTAAGTACAAGAAGACTGACTCTTCTTACTTTGTATGTTTTGAACAATTCCATTGACACTACTTATAGATTCCGATGCTTCACTCTGGTTTACTGTATCCCTCTGACCTTCTTATTGACGATGAAACACAGAAATTACATCGGAATTAAATACAAAAGGCACAATGCCGACTTAAGTACAAAAAGACTGACTCTTGTTACTGACTATGTTTTGAACCATTCCTGTGACACTAGTTACAGATTCCGATGCTTCACTTCAGGATTACTGCATCCCTCTGACCTTCTTATTGACGATGAAACACAGAAATTGCATCGGAATTAAATAGAAAAGGCACAATGATGACTTAAGAACAAGAAGCCTGACTCTTGTTACTGTCTATGTTTGGAACCATTCCTATGACACTAGTTATAGATTCCGATGCTTCACTTCAGGTTTACTGTATCCCTCTGACCTTCCTATTCACGATGAAACACAGAAATTGCATCGGAATTAAATACAAAAGGCACAATGCCGACTTAAGTACATGATGACTGACTCTTTTTACTGACTATGTTTTGAACCATTCCAGTGACACTAGTTATAGATTCCGATGCTTCACTTCAGGTTTACTGTATCCCTCTGACCTTCCTATTGACGATGAAACGCAGAAATTGCACCGGAATTAAATACAAAAGGCACAATGCCGACTTAAGTACATGAACACTGACTCTCCCTACTGTGTATGTTTTGAACCATTCCATTGACACTAGTTATGGAATCCGATGCTTCACTCCAGGTTTACAGTATCCCTCGGACCTTCTTATTGACGATGAAACACTGAAATTGCATCGGAATTAAATAGAAAAGACACAATGCCCACTTAAGTACATGATGACTGACTCTTTTTACTGACTCAGATTTGAACCATTCCTGTGACACTAGATATAGATTGCGATGCTTCACTTCAGGTTTACTGGATCCCTTGGACCTTCTTATTAACGACGAAACACATTAATTGCATCGGAATTAAATACAAAAGGCACAATGCCGACTTAAGTTCATGAAGACTGACTCTTCTCACTGACTATGATTTGAACCATTCCTGAGACACTAGTTATAAATACCGATGCTTCACTTCAGGTTTACTGTATCCCCTGAACCTTCTTATTGACGATGAAACACAGAAATTGAATCGGAATTAAAAACAAAAGGCACAATGCCGACTTAGGTACATGAAGACTGACACTTCTTAATGTCTATGTTTTGAACCATTACTGTGACACTAGTTATAGATTCCCATGCTTCACTCCAGGTTTACTGTATTCCTTGGACCTTCTTATTGACGATGAAACACAGAAAGTGCATAGGAATTAAATACAAAAAGCAAATTTGCCGACTTAAGGAGAGAAGACCGACTCTTCTTACTGACTAAGTTTTGAAACATTCCTTTGACATTAGTTATAGATTCCGATGCTTCACTTCAGGTTTACTGTATCCCTCCGACCTTCTTATTGACGATGAAACACATAAATTGCATCGGAATAAAATAGAAAATGCACAATGCCGACATAAGTACAAGAAGACTGACCCTTCTTACTGTCTTTGATTTGAACCATTCCTGTGACACTAGGTATAGATTCCGAGGCTTGACCTCATGTTTACTGTATCCCTCCGACTTTCTTATTGACGATGAAACACAGAAATGGCATCGGAATTAAATACAAAGGGCACATTGCCGACTTAAGTACAAGAGAAGTGACCCTTCCTACTGACTATGTTTTGAACCATTTCTGTGACACTAGTTATAGATTCCGATGCTTCACTTGAGGGTTACTGTATCCCTCTGACCTTCTTATTGACGATGAAACACAGACATTGCATCGGAATTAAATACAAGCGGCACAATGTCGACTTAGGTACAAGAAGACTGACTCTTCTTACTGTCTATGTTTTGAACCATTCCTGTGACACTAGTTATAGATTCCGATGCTTCACTTAAATGTTTACTGTATCCCTTATACTTTCCTATTGACGATGAGACACAGAAATTGCATCGGAATTAAATACAAAGGGCACAAGGCCGACTTAAGGACAAGAAGACTGACTCTTCTTACTGCCTATGTTCTGAACCATTCCAGTGACACTAGTTATAGATTCCGATGCTTCACTTCATGTTTACTGTATCCCTCTGACCTTCATATTGACGATGAAACACAGAAATTGCACCGGAATTAAATACAAAAGGCACAATGCCGACTTAAGTACAAGTAGACTGACTCTTCCTACTATCTATGTTTTGAACCATTCCATTGACACTAGTTATGGATTCCGATGCATCACTCCAGGTTTACTGTATCCCTCGGACCTTCTTATTGACGATGAAACACTGAAATTTCATCGGAATTAAATACAAAAGGCACAATGCCGACTTAAGTACATGAAGACTGACTCTTCTTACTGACTATGTTTTGAACCATTCCTGTGACACTAGTTACAGATTCCGATGCTTCTCTTCAGGTTTACTCTATCCCTTGAACCTTCTAATTGACGATGAAACACAGAAATTGCATCGGAATTAAATACAAAACGCACAATGCCCACTTAGGTACATGAAGACTGACTCTTCCTACTGTCTATGTTTTGAACCATTCCATTGACACTAGTTATGGATTCCGATGCATCACTCCAGGTTTACTGTATCCCTCGGACCTTCTTATTGACGATGAAACACTGAAATTTCATCGGAATTAAATACAAAAGGCACAATGCCGACATAAGTACAAGAAGACTGACTCTTCCTACTGTCTATGCTTTGAACCAATCCTGTGACACAAGTTATACATTCCGATGCTTCACTCCGTCTTTACTGTATCCCTCTGCCCTTCTTATTGACAATGAAACGCACAAAATTGCACCGGAATTAAATACAAGATTCACAATGCCGACTTAAGTACAAGAAGACTGACTCTTCTTACTGTCTAAGTTTAGAACCATTCCATTGACACTAGTTATAGATTCCGATGCTTCACTCCAGGTTTACTGTATCCCTTGGACCATCTTATTGACTATGAAACACTGAAATTGCATCGGAATGAAATACAAAAGGCAATATGCCGCCTAAAGTACAAGAAGACTGACTCTTCCTACTGTCTATGTGTAGAACCATTCCTGTGACACTAGTTATAGATTCTGATGCTTCACTTCAGGTTTACTGTATCCCTCTGACCTTATTGACGATGAAACACAGAAATTGCATCGGAATTAAATACAAAAGGCACAATACCGACTTAAGTACAAGAAGATAGACTCTTCTTACTGTCTATGTTTTGATCCATTCCTGTGACACTAGTTATAGATTCCGATGCTTCAGTTCAGGTTTACTGTATCATTTGGACCTTCTCATTGACGATGAAACACAGAAATTACATCGGAAGTAAATACTAAATGCACAATGCCGATTTAAGTACAAAAAGACTGACTCTTCTTACTGACTAAGCTTTGAACCATTCCTGTGACACTAGTTATAGATTCCGATGCTTCACTTCAGGTTTACTGTATCCCTCTGAACTCCTTATTGACGATGAAACACAGATATTGCATCGGAATCAAATAGAAAAATCACAATGCCGACTTAAGTACAAGAAGACTGACTCTTCTTACTGTCTATGTTTTGAACCATTCCTATGACACTAGTTATAGATTCCGATGCTTCACGTCATGTTTACAGTATCCCATGGACCTTCTTATTGACGATGAAACACAGAAATTGCATCGGAATTTAATACAAAAGGCACAATGCCGACTTAAGTACAAGAAGACTGACTCTTCTTACTGACTATGTTTTGAACCATTCCTGTGACACTAGTTACAGAATCCTATGATTCACTTCAGGTTTACTGTATCCCTCTGACCTTCTTATTGACGATGAAACACAGAAATTGCACCGGAATTAAATACAAAAGGCACAATGCCGACTTAAGTACATGAAGACCGACTCTTCTTACTGACTATGCTTTGAACCATTCCTGTGACACTACTTATAGATTCCGATGCTTTACTTCAGGTTTACTGTATCCCTTGGACCTTCTTATTAACGATGAAACACAGAAATTGCATCGGAATTAAATAGAAAAGGCACAATGCCGACTTAAGTACAAGAAGACTGTATCTTCTTACTGTCTATGCTTTGAACCATTTCTGTGACACTAGTTATAGATTCCGATGCTTCACTCCAGGTTTACTGTATTCCTTGGACCTTCGTATTGACGATGAAACACAGAAAATGCATCGGAATTAAATACAATAGGCACAATGCCGACTTAAATACAAGAAGACTGACTCTTCCTACTGTCTATGATTTGAACCATTCCTGTGACACTAGTTATAGATTCCGATGCTTCACTTCAGGTTTACTGTATGCATCTGACCTTCGTGTTGACGATGAAAGACAGAAATTGCATCGGAATTAAATAGAAAAAACACAATGCCGACTTAAATACAAGAAGACTGACTCTTCCTACTGTCTATGTTTTGAATCATTCCTGTGACACTAGTTATAGATTCTGGTGCTTCACTTCAGGTTTACTGCATCCCTCTGACCTTCTTATTGACGATGAAACACAGAAATTGCATCGGAATTAAATACAAAAGCACAATGCCGACTTAAGTGCAAGAGGACTGACTCTTCCCTAAGTCCATGATTTGAACCATTCCTGTGACACTAGTAATAGATTCAGATGCCTTACTTCAGGTTTACTGTATACCTCTAACCTTCTTCTTGTCGATGAAACACTGAAATTGCTTCGGTATTCAATAGATTAGGCAAATATGCCGACTTAAGTACAAGAAGACTACCTCTTCTTACTGACTATGTTTTGACCCACTCCTGTGACACTAGTTACTGATTCCGATGCTTCACTCCAGGTTTAATGTAGCCCTTGGACCTTCTTATTGACGATGAAACACAGAAATAGCTTCGGAATTAAATACAAAAGGCACAATGCCGACTTAAGCACATGAAGACTGATTCTTCTTACTGTCTATGTTTAGAAACATTCCATTGACACTAGTTATAGATTCCGAAGCTTCACTTTAGGTTTACTGTATCCCTCTGACCTTCTTATGGACGATGAGACACAGAAATTGCACCGGAATTAAATACAAAAAGCACAATGCCGACTTAAGTACAAGAAGACTGACTCTTCTTACTGTGTATGTTTTGAACCATTCCATTGACACTACTAATAGATTCCGATGCTTCACTCAGGTTTACTGTATCCCTCTGACCTTCTTATTGACGATGAAACACAGAAATTACATCGGAATTAAATACAAAAGGCACAATGCCGACTTAAGTACATGAAGACTGACTCTTCTTACTGACTATGTTTTGAACCATTCCTGTGACACTAGTTATAGATTCCGATGCTTCACTCCAGGTTTACTGCATCCCTTGGACCTTCGTATTGACGATGAAGCACAGAAAATGCATTGGAATTAAATACAAAAGTCACAATGCCGACTTAAGTACAAGAAGACTGACTCTTCCTACAGTCTATGTTTTAAACCATTCCTGTGACACTAGTTATAGATTTCGATGCTTCACTTCAGGTTTACTGTATGCATCTGACCTTCTTATTGACGATGAAACACAAAAAATGGCATCGGAATTAAATAGAAAAGGCACAATGCCGACTTAAATACAAGAAGACTGACTCTTCCTACTGTCTATGTTTTGAATCATTCCTGTGACACTATTTATAGATTCTGATGCTTCACCTCTGGTTTACTGTATCCCTCTGACATTCTTATTGACGATGAGACACGGAAATTGCACCGGAATTAAATACAAAAGGCACAATGCCGACTTAAGTACAAGAAGACTGACTCTTCTTACTGTGTATGGTTTTAACCAGTCCATTGACACTACTTATAGATTCCGATGCTTCACTTCAGGTTTACTGTATGCATCTGACCATCTTATTGACGATGAAACACAGAAATTACATCGGAATTTAATACAAAAGGCACAATGCCGACTTAAGTACAAAAAGACTGATTCTTGTTACTGACTATGTTTTGAACCATTCCTGTGCCACTAGTAATAGATTCAGATGCCTCACTTCAGGTTTACTGTATACCTCTGACCTTCTACTTGTCGATGAAACACTGAATTTGCTTCGTATTAAATAGATTAGGCAAATATGCCGACTTAAGTACAAGAAGACTACCTCTTCTTACTGACTATGTTTTGAACCATTCCTGTGACACTAGTTACCGATTCCGATGCTTCACTCCAGGTTTACTGTAGCCCTTGGACCTTCTTATTGACGATGAAACACAGAAATAGCATCGGAATTAAATACAAAAGGCACAATGCCGACTTAAGGACAAGAAGACTGACTCTTCTTACTGACTATGTTTTGACCCATTCCTGTGACACTAGTTATAGATTCCGATGCTTCACTTTAGGTTTACTGTATCCCTCTTACCTTCTTATGGACGATGAGACACAGAAATTGCACCGGAATTAAATACAAAAGGCACAATGCCGACTTAAGTACAAGAAGACTGACTCTTCTTACTTTGTATGTTTTGAACAATTCCATTGACACTACTTATAGATTCCGATGCTTCACTCTGGTTTACTGTATCCCTCTGACCTTCTTATTGACGATGAAACACAGAAATTACATCGGAATTAAATACAAAAGGCACAATGCCGACTTAAGTACAAAAAGACTGACTCTTGTTACTGACTATGTTTTGAACCATTCCTGTGACACTAGTTACAGATTCCGATGCTTCACTTCAGGATTACTGCATCCCTCTGACCTTCTTATTGACGATGAAACACAGAAATTGCATCGGAATTAAATAGAAAAGGCACAATGATGACTTAAGAACAAGAAGACTGACTCTTGTTACTGTCTATGTTTGGAACCATTCCTATGACACTAGCTATAGATTCCGATGCTTCACTTCAGGTTTACTGTATCCCTCTGACCTTCCTATTCACGATGAAACACAGAAATTGCATCGGAATTAAATACAAAAGGCACAATGCCGACTTATGGACAAGAAGACTGACTCTTCTTACTGACTATGTTTTGAACCATTCCTGTGACACTAGTTATAGATTCCGATGCTTCACTTCAGGTTTACTATATCCCTCTGACCTTCTTATTCACGATGAAACACAGAAATTACATCGGAACTAAATACAAAAGGCACAATGCCGACTTAAGCACATGAAGACTGATTCTTCTTACTGACTATGTTTAGAAACATTCCATTGACACTAGTTATAGATTCCGATGCTTCACTTCAGGTTTACTGTATCCCTTGGACCTTCTTATTGACGATGAAACACAGAAATTGCATCGGAATTAAATACAAGAGGCACAATGCCGAATTAAGTACATGAAGACTGACTCTTCTAACTGTCTATGCTTTGAACCTTTCCATTGACACTAATTATAGATTCCGATGCTTCACTCCAGCTTTACTGTATCTTTTGGACCTTCTTATTGTCGATGAAACACTGAAATTGCATTGATATTAAATAGATTAGGCAAATATGCCGACTTAAGTACATGAAGACTGACCCTTCTTACTGACTATGTTTTGAACCATTCCTGTGACACTAGTTATAGATTCCGATTCTTCACTTCAGGTTTACTGTATCCCTTGGACCTTCTTATTGACGATGAAACACAGAAATTGCATCGGAATTAAATCAAAAGGCACAATGCCGACTTAAGTACATGAAGACTGACTCTTCTTACTGACTATGTTTTGAACCATTCCTGTGACACTAATTATAGATTCCGATGCTACACTCCACGTTTACTGTATCTCTTGGACCTTCTTATTGACGATGAAACACAGAAATTTCATCGGAATTGAATAGAAAAGGCACAATGCCGACTTAAGTACAAGAAGACTGACTCTTCTTACTGTCTATGTTTTGAACCATTCCTGTGACACTAGTTATAGATTCCGATGCTTCACTCCAGGTTTACTGTATCCCTTGGACCTTCGTATTGACGATGAAACACAGAAAATGCATTGGAATTAAATACAAAAGTCACAATGCCGACTTAAGTACAAGAAGACTGACTCTTCCTACAGTCTATGTTTTGAACCATTCCTGTGACACTAGTTATAGATTCCGATGCTTCACTTCAGGTTTACTGTATGCATCTGACCTTCTTATTGACGATGAAACACAAAAAATTGCATCGGAATTAAATAGAAAAGGCACAATGCAGACTTAATTATAAGAAGACTGACTCTTCCTACTGTCTATCTTTTGAATCATTCCTGTGACACTAGTTATAGATTCTGATGCTTCACTTCTGGTTTACTGTATCCCTCTGACCTTCTTATTGACGATGAGACACAGAAATTGCACCGGAGTTAAATACAAAAGGCACAATGCCGACTTAAGTACATGAAGACTGACTCTTCTTACTGACTATGCTTTGAAGCATTCCTGTGACACTAGCTATAGATTCCGATGCTTCACTTCAGGTTTACTGTATCCCTTGGACCTTCTTATTGTCGATGAAACACAGAGATTGCATTGGAATTAAATACAAAAGGCACAATGGCGACTTAAGTACTAGAAGACTGACTCTTCTTACTGACTACGCTTTGAACCATTTCTGTGACACTAGTTATAGATTCCGATGTTTCACATCAGGTTTACTGTATCCCTTGGACCTTCTTATTGACGATGAAACACAGAAATTGCATCGGAATTAAATACAAAAGGCACAATGCCGACTTAAGTACAAGAAGACTGACTCTTCTTACTGACTATGTTTTGAACCATTCTTGTGACAATAGTTATAGATTCCGATGCTTTACTTCAGGTTTACTGTATCCCTTGGACCTTCTTATTGACGATGAAACACAGAAATTGCATCGGAATTAAATAGAAAAGGCACAATGGCGACTTAAGTACAAGAAGACTGTATCTTCTTACCGTCTATGTTTTGAACCATTCCTGTGACACTAGTTATAGATTCCGATGCTTCACTCCAGGTTTACTGTATCCCTTGGACCTTCTTATTGACGATGAAACACAGAAAATGCATCGGAATTAAATACAAAAGGCATAATGCCGACTTATGTACAAGAAGACTGACTCTTCTTACTGACTATGCTTTGAACCATTAATGTGACACTAGTTATAGCTTCCGATGCTTCACTTGAGGTTTACTGTATACCTCTGACCTTCTTATTGTCGATGAAACAATGATATTGCTTCGGTATTAAATAGATTAGGCCAATATGCCGACTTAAGTACAAGAAGACAACCTCTTCTTACTGACTATGTTTTGTACCATTCCTGTGACACTAGTTACAGATTCCGATGCTTAACTTCAGGTTTATAGTATCCCTCTGACCTTCTTATTGACGATGATACATAGAAATTGCACCGGAATTAAATACAATAGGCACAAAGCCGACATAATTACAAGAAGACTGACTCTTCTTACTGTCTATGCTTTGAACCATTCCATTAACACTATTTATAGATTCCGATCCTTCACTCCAGGTTTACTGTATCCCTTGGACCTTCTTATTGACGTGAAACACTGAAATTGCATCGGAATTAAATACAAAAGCGCAATGCCGACTTATGGACAAGAAGACTCACTCTTCTTACTGACTATGTTTTGGACCATTCTTGTGACACTAGTTATAGATTCCGATGCTTCACTTCAGGTTTACTGTATCCCTTGGACCTTCTTATTCACGATGAAACACAGAAATTACATCGGAACTAAATACAAAAGGCACAATGCCGACTTAAGCACATGAAGACTGATTCTTCTTACTGACTATGTTTAGAAACATTCCATTGACACTAGTTATAGATTCCGATGCTTCACTTCAGGTTTACTGTATCCCTTGGACCTTCTTATTGACGATGAAACACAGAAATTGCATCGGAATTAAATACAAGAGGCACAATGCCGAATTAAGTACATGAAGACTGACTCTTCTAACTGTCTATGCTTTGAACCTTTCCATTGACACTAATTATAGATTCCGATGCTTCACTCCAGCTTTACTGTATCTTTTGGACCTTCTTATTGTCGATGAAACACTGAAATTGCATTGATATTAAATAGATTAGGCAAATATGCCGACTTAAGTACATGAAGACTGACCCTTCTTACTGACTATGTTTTGAACCATTCCTGTGACACTAGTTATAGATTCCGATTCTTCACTTCAGGTTTACTGTATCCCTTGGACCTTCTTATTGACGATGAAACACAGAAATTGCATCGGAATTAAATCAAAAGGCACAATGCCGACTTAAGTACATGAAGACTGACTCTTCTTACTGACTATGTTTTGAACCATTCCTGTGACACTAATTATAGATTCCGATGCTACACTCCACGTTTACTGTATCTCTTGGACCTTCTTATTGACGATGAAACACAGAAATTTCATCGGAATTGAATAGAAAAGGCACAATGCCGACTTAAGTACAAGAAGACTGACTCTTCTTACTGTCTATGTTTTGAACCATTCCTGTGACACTAGTTATAGATTCCGATGCTTCACTCCAGGTTTACTGTATCCCTTGGACCTTCGTATTGACGATGAAACACAGAAAATGCATTGGAATTAAATACAAAAGTCACAATGCCGACTTAAGTACAAGAAGACTGACTCTTCCTACAGTCTATGTTTTGAACCATTCCTGTGACACTAGTTATAGATTCCGATGCTTCACTTCAGGTTTACTGTATGCATCTGACCTTCTTATTGACGATGAAACACAAAAAATTGCATCGGAATTAAATAGAAAAGGCACAATGCAGACTTAATTATAAGAAGACTGACTCTTCCTACTGTCTATCTTTTGAATCATTCCTGTGACACTAGTTATAGATTCTGATGCTTCACTTCTGGTTTACTGTATCCCTCTGACCTTCTTATTGACGATGAGACACAGAAATTGCACCGGAGTTAAATACAAAAGGCACAATGCCGACTTAAGTACATGAAGACTGACTCTTCTTACTGACTATGCTTTGAAGCATTCCTGTGACACTAGCTATAGATTCCGATGCTTCACTTCAGGTTTACTGTATCCCTTGGACCTTCTTATTGTCGATGAAACACAGAGATTGCATTGGAATTAAATACAAAAGGCACAATGGCGACTTAAGTACTAGAAGACTGACTCTTCTTACTGACTACGCTTTGAACCATTTCTGTGACACTAGTTATAGATTCCGATGTTTCACATCAGGTTTACTGTATCCCTTGGACCTTCTTATTGACGATGAAACACAGAAATTGCATCGGAATTAAATACAAAAGGCACAATGCCGACTTAAGTACAAGAAGACTGACTCTTCTTACTGACTATGTTTTGAACCATTCTTGTGACAATAGTTATAGATTCCGATGCTTTACTTCAGGTTTACTGTATCCCTTGGACCTTCTTATTGACGATGAAACACAGAAATTGCATCGGAATTAAATAGAAAAGGCACAATGGCGACTTAAGTACAAGAAGACTGTATCTTCTTACCGTCTATGTTTTGAACCATTCCTGTGACACTAGTTATAGATTCCGATGCTTCACTCCAGGTTTACTGTATCCCTTGGACCTTCTTATTGACGATGAAACACAGAAAATGCATCGGAATTAAATACAAAAGGCATAATGCCGACTTATGTACAAGAAGACTGACTCTTCTTACTGACTATGCTTTGAACCATTAATGTGACACTAGTTATAGCTTCCGATGCTTCACTTGAGGTTTACTGTATACCTCTGACCTTCTTATTGTCGATGAAACAATGATATTGCTTCGGTATTAAATAGATTAGGCCAATATGCCGACTTAAGTACAAGAAGACAACCTCTTCTTACTGACTATGTTTTGTACCATTCCTGTGACACTAGTTACAGATTCCGATGCTTAACTTCAGGTTTATAGTATCCCTCTGACCTTCTTATTGACGATGATACATAGAAATTGCACCGGAATTAAATACAATAGGCACAAAGCCGACATAATTACAAGAAGACTGACTCTTCTTACTGTCTATGCTTTGAACCATTCCATTAACACTATTTATAGATTCCGATCCTTCACTCCAGGTTTACTGTATCCCTTGGACCTTCTTATTGACGTGAAACACTGAAATTGCATCGGAATTAAATACAAAAGCGCAATGCCGACTTATGGACAAGAAGACTCACTCTTCTTACTGACTATGTTTTGGACCATTCTTGTGACACTAGTTATAGATTCCGATGCTTCACTTCAGGTTTACTGTATCCCTCTAACCATCTTATTCACGATGAAACACAGAAATTGCATCGGAACTAAATACAAAAGGCACAATGCCGACTTAAGTACATGAAGACTGACTCTTCTTACTGTCTATGCTTTAAACCATTCCATTGACTCTAGTTATAGATTCCCATGCTTCACTCCAGGTTTACTGTATACCTTGGACCTTCTTATTGTCGATGAAACACTGAAATTGCATCGGTATTAAATAGATTAGGCAAATATGCCGATTTAAGTACAAGAAGACTGACTCTTCTTACTGACTATGTTTTGAACCATTCCTGTGACACTAGTTATAGATTCCGATGCTTCACTTCAGGTTTACTGTATCCCTTGGACCTTCTTATTGACGATGAAACACAGAAATTGCATCGGAATTAAATAAAAAAGGCACAATGTCGACTTAAGTACATGAAGACTGACTTTTCTTACTGACTATGTTTTCAAGCATTCCTGTGATACTAGTTACAGATTCCGATGCTACACTCCAGGTTTACTGTATCCCTTGGACCTTCTTCTTGACGATGAAACACAGGAATTTCATCGGAATTAAATACAAAAGGCACAATGCCGACTTAAAGACAAGAAGACTGACTCTTCTTTCTGACTGTGATTTGAACCATTCCTCTGACACTAGTTATAGATTCCGATGCTTCACTTCAGGTTTACTGTATACCTCTGACCTTCTTATTGTCGATGAGACACTGAAATTGCATCGGAATTAAATACAAAAGGCACAATGCCGACTTAAGTACTAGAAGACTGACTCTTCTTACTGACTACGCTTTGAACCATTTCTGTGACACTAGTTACAGATTCCGATGCTTCACGTCAGGTTTACTGTATCCCTTGGACCTTCTTATTGACGATGAAACACAGAAATTGCATCGGAATTAAATACAAAATTCACAATGCCGACTTAAGTACAAGAAGACTGACTCCTTTACTGACTAAGTTTTGAACCATTCCTGTGACACTAGTTTTAGAATCCAATGATTCACTTCAGGTTTACTGTATCCCTCTCACCTTATTGACGATGAAACACAGAAATTGCACCGGAATTAAATACAAAAGGCACAATGCCGACTTAAGTACATGAAGACCGACTCTTCTTACTGACTACGTTTGAACCATTCCTGTGACACTAGTTATAGATTCCGATGCTTTACTTCAGATTTACTGTATCCCTTGGACCTTCTTATTGACGATGAAACACAAAAATTGCATCGGAATTAAATAGAAAAGGCACAATGCCGACTTAAGTACAAGAAGACTGTATCTTCTTACTGTCTATGTTATGATCCATTCCTGTGACACTAGTTATAGATTCCGATGCTTCACTCCAGGTTTACTGTATCCCTTGGACCTTCTTATTGACGATGAAACACAGAAAATACAACGAAATTAAATTCAAAAGGCATAACGCCGACTTAAGGACAAGAAGACAGACTCTTCTTACTGACTATGTTTTGAACCATTCCTGTGACACTAGTTCTAGATTCCGATGCTTCACTTCAGGTTTATTGTATCCCTTGGACCTTCTTATTGACGATGAAACACAGCAATTGCATCGGAATTAAATAGAAAAGTCACAATGCCGACTTAAGTACAAGAAGACTGTATCTTCTTACTGTCTATGTTTGAACCATTCCTGTGACACTAGTTATAGATTCCCATGCTTCACTTGAGGTTTACTGTATACCTCTGACCTTCTTATTGTCGATGAAACACTGATATTGCTTCGGTATTAAATAGATTAGGCAAATATGCCGGCTTAAGTACAAGAAGACAACCTCTTCTCACTGACTATGCTTTGAACCATTCCTGTGACACTAGTTATAGATTACGATGCTTCACTTCAGGTTTATTGTATCCCTCTGACATTCTTATTGACGATGATACACAGAAATTGCACCGGAATTAAATACAATAGGCACAAAGCCGACATAATTACAAGAAGACTTACTCTTCTTACTGTCTATGCTTTGAACCATTCGATTAACACTATTTATCGATTCCGATACTTCACTCCAGGTTTACTGTATCCCTTGGACCTTCTTATTGACGTGAAACACTGAAATTGCATCGGAATTAAATACAAAAGCACAATGCCGACTTATGGACAAGAAGACTCACTCTTCTTACTGACTATGTTTTGAACCATTTCTGTGACACTAGTTATAGATTCCGATGCTTCACTTCAGGGTTACTGTATCCCGCTAACCTTCTTATTCACGATGAAACACAGAAATTGCATCGGAATTAATTACAAAAGGAACAATGCCGACTTAAGGACAAGGAGACTGACTCTTCTTACTATCAATGTTTTGAACTATTCCATTGACACTAGTTATAGATTCCGATGTTTCACTTCAGGTTTACTATTTCCCCTGGACCTTCTTGTTGACGATGAAACACAGAAATTGCATCGGAATTAAATACAAAAGGCACAATGCCCACTTAAGTACATGAAGTCTGACTCTTCTTACTGTCTATGCTTAGAACCATTCCATTGACACTAGTTATAGATTCCGATGCTTCACTCCAGGTTTACTGTATCCCTTGGAACTTCTTAATGTCGATGAAACACTGAAATTGCATCGGTATTAAATAGATTAGGCAAATATGCCGACTTAAGTACAAGAAGACTGACTCTTCTTACTGACTATGTTTTGAACCATTCCTGTGACACTAGTTATATATTCCGATGCTTCACATCAGGTTTACTGTATCCATTGGACCTTCTTATTGACGATGAGGCACAGAAATTGCATCGGAATTAAATACAAAAGGCACATTGCCGTCTTAAGTACATGAAGACTGACTCTTCTTACTGACTATGTTTTGAACCATTCCTGTGACACTAGTTATAGATTCCGATGCTTCACTTCAGGTTTACTGTATCCCTTGGAACTTCTTATTGACGATGAAACACAGAAATTGCATCGGAATTAATTACAAAAGGCACAATGCCGACTTAAGTACTTGAAGACTGACTTTTCTTACTGACTATGTTTTCAAGCATTCCTGTGACACTAGTTACAGATTCCGATGCTACACTCCAGGTTTACTGTATCCCTTGGACCTTCTTCTTGACGATGAAACACAGAAATTTCATCGGAATTAAATACAAAAGGCACAATGCCGACTTAAGGACAAGAAGGCTGACCATTCTTTCTGACTATGTTTTGAACCATTCCTCTGACACTAGTTATAGATTCCGATGCTTCACTTCAGGTTTACTGTATCCCTCTGACCTTCTTATTGACGATGATACACACAAATTGCATCGGAATTAAATACAAAAGGCACAATGCCGACTTAAGTACAAGAAGACTGTATCTTCTTACTGTCTATGTTTTGAAATATTCCTGTGACACTAGTTACTGATTCCGATGCTTCACTCCAGATTTACTGTATTACTTGGACCTTCTTATTGTCGATGAAATACAGAAATAGCATCGGAATTAACTACAAAAGGCACAATGCCGACTTAAGGACAAGAAGACTGACTCTTCTTACTGACTATGTTTTGAACCATTCCTGTGACACTTGTTATAGATTCCGATGCTTGACTTCAAGTTTACTGTATCCCTTGGACCTTCTTATTGACGATGAAACACAGATATTGCATCGGAATTTAATACGAAAAGCACAATGCCGTCTCAAGTACAAGAAGACTGACTCTTCTTAATGTCAATGCTTTGAGCCATACCTGTGACACTAGTTATAGATTCCGATGCTTCACTTCAGGTTTACTGTATCCCTCTGACCTTCTTATTGTCGATCAAACACATAAATTGCATTGGAATTTAATACAAAATGCACAATGCCGACTTAAGAACTAGAAGACTGACTCTTCTTACTGACTACGCTTTGAACCATTCCTGTGACACTAGTTATAGATTCCGATGCTTCACGTAAGGTTTACTGTATCCCTTGGACCTTCTCATTGACGATGAAACACAGAAATTGCATCGGAATTAAATACAATAGGCACAATGCCGACTTAAGTACAAGAAGGCTGACTCTTCCTACTGACTATGTTTTGAACCATTCCTGTGACACTAGTTTTAGAATCCGATGATTCACTTCATGTTTACTGTATCCCTCTGACCTTATTGACGATGAAACACAGATATTGCACCGGAATTAAATACAAAAGGCACAATGCCGACTTAAGTACATGAAGACCGACTCTTCTTACTGACTATGTTTTGAACCATTCCTGTGACACTAGTTATAGGTTCCGATGCTTCACTCCAGGTTTACTGTATCCCTTGGACCTTCTTATTGACGATGAAACACAGAAAATGCATCGGAATTAAATACAAAAGGCATAATGCCGACTTAAGAACAAGAAGACTGACTCTTCTTACTGACTATGTTTTGAACCATTCCTGTGACACTAGTTATAGATTCCGATGCTTCACTTCAGGTTTACTGTATACCTCTGACCTTCTTATTGTCGATGAAACACTGATATTGCTTCGTTATTAAAGAGATTAGGCAAATATGCCGACTTAAATACAAGAAGACAACGTCTTCTTACTGACTATGTTTTGAACCATTCCTTTGACACTAGTTATAGATTCCGATGCTTCACTTCAGGTTTACTGTATCCCTTGGACCTTCTTATTGACGATGAAACACAGAAATTGCATCGGAATTAAATACAAAAGGCACAATGCCGACTTAAGTACATGAAGACTGACTCTTCTTACTGACTATGTTTTGAACCATTCCTGTGACACTAGTTATAGATTCCGATGCTTCACTTCAGGTTTACTGTATCCCTCTGACCTTGTTATTGACGAAGAGACACTGAAATTGCATCGGAATTAAATACAAAAGGCACAATGCCGACTTAAGGACCAGAAGACTGACTCTTCTTACTGACTATGATTTGAACCATTCCTGTGACACTGGTTATAGAGTCCGATGCTTCACTTCAGGTTTTTTGTATCCCTCTGACCTTCTTATTCACGATGAAACACAGAAATTACATCGGAATTAAATACAAAAGGCACAATGCCGACTTAAGGACAAGAAGACTGACTCTTCTTACTGTCTATGTTTTGAACCATTCCATTGACACTAGTTATAGATTCCGATGCTTCACTTCAGGTTTACTGTATCCCTTGGACTTTCTTATTGACGATGAAACACAGAAATTGCATCGGAATTAAATACAAAAGGCACAATGCCCACTTAGGTACATGAAGACTGACTCTTCTTACTTTCTATGTTTTGAACCATTCCTGTGACACTAGTTATAGATTCCGATGCTACACTCCGGGTTTACTGTATCCCATGGACATTCTTATTGACGATGAAACACAGAAATTGCTTCGGATTTAAATAGAAAAGGCACAATGCCGTTTTGAGGACAAGAAGACTGACTCTTCTTACTGACTGTGTTTTGAACCAATCCTGTGACACTAGTTATAGATTCCGATGATTCACTTCAGGTTTACTGTATCATTTGGACCTTTTTATTGACGACGAAGTACAGAAATTGCACCGGAATTAAATACAATAGGCACAAAGCCGACATAATTACAAGAAGACTGACTCTTCTTACTGTCTATGCTTTGAACCATTCGATTAACACTATTTATCGATTCCGATACTTCACTCCAGGTTTACTGTATCCCTTGGACCTTCTTATTGACGTGAAACACTGAAATTGCATCGGAATTAAATACAAAAGCACAATGCCGACTTATGGACAAGAAGACTCACTCTTCTTACTGACTATGTTTTGAACCATTTCTGTGACACTAGTTATAGATTCCGATGCTTCACTTCAGGGTTACTGTATCCCTCTAACCTTCTTATTCACGATGAAACACAGAAATTGCATCGGAATTAATTACAAAAGGAACAATGCCGACTTAAGGACAAGAAGACTGACTCTTCTTACTATCAATGTTTTGAACTATTCCATTGACACTAGTTATAGATTCCGATGTTTCACTTCAGGTTTACTGTTTCCCCTGGACCTTCTTGTTGACGATGAAACACAGAAATTGCATCGGAATTAAATACAAAAGGCACAATGCCCACTTAAGTACATGAAGTCTGACTCTTCTTACTGTCTATGCTTAGAACCATTCCATTGACTCTAGTTATAGATTCCGATGCTTCACTCCAGGTTTACTGTATCCCTTGGAACTTCTTATTGTCGATGAAACACTGAAATTGCATCGGTATTAAATAGATTAGGCAAATATGCCGACTTAAGTACAAGAAGACTGACTCTTCTTACTGACTATGTTTTGAACCATTCCTGTGACACTAGTTATATATTCCGATGCTTCACATCAGGTTTACTGTATCCATTGGACCTTCTTATTGACGATGAAGCACAGAAATTGCATCGGAATTAAATACAAAAGGCACATTGCCGTCTTAAGTACATGAAGACTGACTTTTCTTACTGACTATGTTTTCAAGCATACCTGTGACACTAGTTACAGATTCCGATGCTACACTCCAGGTTTACTGTATCCCTTGGACCTTCTTCTTGACGATGAAACACAGAAATTTCATCGGAATTAAATACAAAAGGCACAATGCCGACTTAAGGACAAGAAGGCTGACCATTCTTTCTGACTATGTTTTGAACCATTCCTCTGACACTAGTTATAGATTCCGATGCTTCACTTCAGGTTTACTGTATCCCCCTGACCTTCTTATTGACGATGATACACAGAAATTGCATCGGAATTAAATACAAAAGGCACAATGCCGACTTAAGTACAAGAAGACTGTATCTTCTTACTGTCTATGTTTTGAAATATTCCTGTGACACTAGTTACTGATTCCGATGCTTCACTCCAGATTTACTGTATTACTTGGACCTTCTTATTGACGATGAAATACAGAAATAGCATCGGAATTAACTACAAAAGGCACAATGCCGACTTAAGGACAAGAAGTCTGACTCATCTTACTGACTATGTTTTGAACCATTCCTGTGACACTTGTTATAGATTCCGATGCTTGACTTCAAGTTTACTGTATCCCTTGGACCTTCTTATTGACGATGAAACACAGATATTGCATCGGAATTTAATACGATAATCACAATGCCGTCTCAAGTACAAGAAGACTGACTCTTCTTAATGTCAATGCTTTGAGCCATACCTGTGACACTAGTTATAGATTCCGATGCTTAACTTCAGGTTTACTGTATCCCTCTGACCTTCTTATTGTCGATCAAACACATAGGTTGCATTGGAATTAAATACAAAATGCACAATGCCGACTTAAGAACTAGAAGACTGACTCTTCTTACTGACTACGCTTTGAACCATTTCTGTGACACTAGTTATAGATCCCGATGCTTCACTTCAGTGTTACTGTATCCCTCTGATCATCTTATTGACGATGAAACACAGAAATTGCATCGGAATCAAATACAAAAGGCACAATGCCGACTTAAGTACAAGAAGACTGACTCTTCTTACTGTCTATGTTTTGAACCATTCCTGTGACACTAGTTATAGATTCCGATGCTTCACGTAAGGTTTACTGTATCCCTTGGACCTTCTCATTGACGATGAAACACAGAAATTGCATCGGAAATAAATACAATAGGCACAATGTCGACTTAAGTACAAGAAGACTGACTCTTCCTACTGACTATGTTTTGAACAATTCCTGTGACACTAGTTTTAGAATCCGATGATTCACTTCATGTTTACTGTATCCCTCTGACCTTATTGACGATGAAACACAGATATTGCACCGGAATTAAATACAAAAGGCACAATGCCGACTTAAGTACATGAAGACCGACTCTTCTTACTGACTATGTTTTGAACCATTCCTGTGACACTAGTTATAGGTTCCGATGCTTCACTCCAGGTTTACTGTATCCCTTGGACCTTCTTATTGACGATTAAACACAGAAAATGCATCGGAATTAAATACAAAATGCATAATGCCGACTTAAGAACAAGAAGACTGACTCTTCTTACTGACTATATTTTGAACCATTCCTGTGACACTAGTTATAGATTCCGATGCTTCACTTCAGGTTTACAGTATACCTCTGACCTTCTTATTGTCGATGAAACACTGATATTGCTTCGGTATTAAAGAGATTAGGCAAATATGCCGACTTAAGTACAAGAAGACAACGTCTTCTTACTGACTATGTTTTGAACCATTCCTTTGACACTAGTTATAGATTCCGATGCTTCACTTCAGGTTTACTGTATCCCTTGGACCTTCTTATTGACGATGAAACACAGAAATTGCATCGGAATTAAATACAAAAGGCACAATGCAGACTTAAGTACATGAAGACTGACTCTTCTTACTGACTATGTTTTGAACCATTCCTGTGACACTAGTTATAGATTCCGATGCTTCACTTCAGGTTTACTGTATCCCTCTGACCTTGTTATTGACGAAGAGACACAGAAATTGCATCGGAATTAAATACAAAAGGCACAATGCCGAGTTAAGGACAAGAAGACTGACTCTTCTTACTGACTATGATTTGAACCATTCCTGTGACACTGGTTATAGAGTCCGATGCTTCACTTCAGGTTATTTGTATCCCTCTGACCTTCTTATTCACGAAGAAACACAGAAATTACATCGGAATTAAATACAAAAGGCACAATGCCGACTTAAGGACAAGAAGACTGACTCTTCTTACTGTCTATGTTTTGAACCATTCAATTGACACTAGTTATAGATTCCGATGCTTCACTTCAGGTTTACTGTATCCCTTGGACTATCTTATTGACGATGAAACACAGAAATTGCATCGGAATTAAATACAAAAGGCACAATGCCGACTTAGGTACATGAAGACTGACTCTTCTTACTTTCTATGTTTTGAACCATTCCTGTGACACTAGTTATAGATTCCGATGCTACACTCCAGGTTTACTGTATCCCATGGACATTCTTATTGACGATGAAACACAGAAATTGCTTCGGATTTAAATAGAAAAGGCACAATGCCGTTTTGAGGACAAGAAGACTGACTCTTCTTACTGACTGTGTTTTGAACCAATCCTGTGACACTAGTTATAGATTCCGATGATTCACTTCAGGTTTACTGTATCATTTGGACCTTTTTATTGACGATGAAGTACAGAAATTACATCGGAATTAAATACAAAAGGCACAATGCCGACTTAAGTACAAAAAGACTGACTCTTGTTACTGACTATGTTTTGAACCATTCCTCTGACATTAGTTATAGATTCCGATGCTTCACTTCAGGTTCACTGTTTCCCTCTGACCTTCTTATTGACGATGAAACACAGAAATTGCATCGGAATCAAATAGCAAAGGCACAATGCCGACTTAAGTACAGGAAGCCTGACTCTTCTTACTGACTATGATTTGAACCATTCCTGTGACACTAGTTATAGATTCCGATGCTTTATTTCAGGTTTACTGTATCCCTTGGACCTTCTTATTGACGATGAAACACAGAAATTGCATCGGAATTAAATAGAACGGTCACAATGCCGACTTAACTACATGAAGACCGACTCTTCTTACTGACTATGTTTTGAACCATTCCTGTGACACTAGTTATAGATTCCGATGCTTTACTTCAGGTTTACTGTATCCCTTGGACCTTCTTATTGACGATGAAACACAGAAATTGCATCGGAATTAAATAGAAAGGTCACAATGTCGACTTAAGTACAAGAAGACTGTATCTTCTTACAGTCTATGTTTTGAACCATTCCTGTGACACTAGTTATAGATTCCGATGCTTCACTCCAGGTTTACTGTATCCCTTGGACCTTCTTATTGACGATGAAACACAGAAAATGCATCGGAATTAAATACAAAAGGCATAATGCCGACTTAAGGACATGAAGACTGACTCTTCTTACTGACTATGTTTTGAACCATACCTGTGACACTAGTTATAGATTCCGATGCTTCACTTCAGGTTTACTGTATACCTCTGCCTTCTTATTGTCGATGAAACACTGAAATTGCTTCGGTATTAAATAGATTAGGCAAATATGCCGACTTAAGAACAAGAAGACTACCTCTTCTTACTGACTATGTTTTGAACCATTCATGTGACACTAGTTATAGATTCCGATGCTTCACTCCAGGTTTACTGTATCCCTTATACCTTCTTATTGACGATGAAACACAGAAATTGCATCGGAATTAAATACAAAAGGCACAATGCCGACTTAAGTACATGAAGACTGACTCTTCTTACTGACTATGTTTGAACCATTCCTGTGACACTAGTTATAGATTCCGATGCTTCACTTCAGGTTTACTGTATCCCTTGGACCTTGTTATTGACGATGAAACACTGAAATTGCATCGGAATTAAATACAAAAGGCACAATGCCGACTTAAGTACATGAAGACTGACACTTCTTACCGACTATGCTTTGAACCATTCCTGTGACACTACTTATATATTCCGATGCTTCACTTCAGGTTTTTCTGTATCCCTTGGACCTTCTTATTGACGATGAAACATTAAAATTGCATCGGAATTAAATACAAAAGGCACAAGGCCGACTTAAGTACAAAAAGACTGACTCTCGTTACTGACTATGTTTTGAACCATTCCTGTGACACTAGTTATAGATTCCGATGCTAGACTTCAGGTTTACTGTATCCCTCTGACATTCTTATTGACGATGAAACACAGATATTGCATCGGAATTAAATGATGATGAGCGTTTGGCGTCATTGGCCGGGAGGCCCCTTGCGGGGCAGGTCCGGCCGCATGGGCGCAGGTCTTATTACATTCGGCGCCACATTCGGCGACCTGCACGCCGGATGGGGATGAAATGATGATGAACACAACACAACACCCAGTCCCTGAGCGGAGAAAATCTCCGACCCAGCCGGGAATCGAACCCGGGCCCAGAGAACGGCAATCCGTCACGCTGACCACTCAGCTACTGGGGCGGACATCGGAATTAAATAGAAAAGGTACAATGCCGACTTAAGTGCAAGAAGACTGACTCTTCTTACTGTCTATGCTTTGAACGATTCCTATGACACTAGTTATAGATTCCGATGTTTCACTTCATGTTTACCGTATCAATCTGACCTTCTTATTGACGATGAAACACAGAAATTGCATCGGAATTAAAAACAAAAGGCACAATGCCGACTTAAGGAGAAGAAGACTGACTCTTCTTACTGACTATGATTTGAACCATTCCTGTGACACTGGTTATAGAGTCCGATGCTTCACTTCAGGTTTTTTGTATCCCTCTGACCTTCTTATTCACGATGAAACACAGAAAACATCGGAATTAAATACAAAAGGCACAATGCCGACTTAAGGACAAGAAGACTGACTCTTCTTACTGTCTATGTTTTGAACCATTCCATTGACACTAGTTATAGATTCCGATGCTTCACTTCAGGTTTACTGTATCCCTTGGACTTTCTTATTGACGATGAAACACAGAAATTGCATCGGAATTAAATACAAAAGGCACAATGCCCACTTAGGTACGTGAAGACTGACTCTTCTTACTTTCTATGTTTTGAATCATTCCTGTGACACTAGTTATAGATTCCGATGCTACACTCCAGGTTTACTGTATCCCATGGACCTTCTTTTTGACGATCAAACACAGAAATTGCTTCGGATTTAAATAGAAAAGGCACAATGCCGTTTTGAGCACAAGAAGACTGACTCTTCTTACTGACTGTGTTTTGAACCAATCCTGTGACACTAGTTATAGATTCCGATGATTCACTTCAGGTTTACTGTATCATTTGGACCTTTTTATTGACGATGAAGTACAGAAATTACATCGGAACTAAATACAAAAGGCACAATGCCGACTTAAGTACAAAAAGACTGACTCTTGTTACTGACTATGTTTTGAACCATTCCTGTGACATTAGTTATAGATTCCGATGCTTCACTTCAGGTTCACTGTATCCCTCTGACCTTCTTATTGACGATGAAACACAGAAATTGCATCGGAATCAAATAGCAAAGGCACAATGCCGACTTAAGTACAGGAAGCCTGACTCTTCTTACTGACTATGATTTGAACCATTCCTGTGACACTTGTTATAGAATCCGATGATTCACTTCAGGTTTACTGTATCCCTCTGACCTTCTTATTGACGATGAAACACAGAAATTGCACGGGAATTAAATACAAAAGGCACAATGCCGACTTAAGTACATGAAGACCGACTCTTCTTACTGACTATGTTTTGAACCATTCCTGTGACACTAGTTATAGATTCCGACGCTTTACTTCAGGTTTACTGTATCCCTTGGACCTTCGTATTGACGATGAAACACAGAAATTGCATCGGAATTAAATAGAAAGGTCACAATGTCGACTTAAGTACAAGAAGACTGTATCTTCTTACCGTCTATGTTTTGAACCATTCCTGTGACACTAGTTATAGATTCCGATGCTTCACTCCAGGTTTACTGTATCCCTTGGACCTTCTTATTGACGATGAAACACAGAAAATGGATCGGAATTAAATACGAAAGGCATAATGCCGACTTAAGGACATGAAGACTGACTCCTCTTACTGACTATGTTTTGAACCATTCCTGTGACACTAGTTATAGATTCCGATGCTTCACTTCAGGTTTACTGTATACCTCTGACCTTCTTATTGTCGATGAAACACTGAAATTGCGTCGGTATTAAATAGATTAGGCAAATATGCCGACTTAAGAACAAGAAGACTACCTCCTCTTACTGACTATGTTTTAAACCATTCATGTGACATTAGTTATAGATTCCGATGCTTCACTTCAGGTTTACTGTATCCCTTATACCTTCTTACTGACGATGAAACACAGGAATTGCATCGGAATTAAATACAAAAGGCACAATGCCGACTTAAGTACATGAAGACTGACTCTTCTTACTGACTATGTCTGAACCATTCCTGTGACACTAGTTATAGATTCCGATGCTTCACTTCAGGTTTACTGTATCCCTTGGACCTTCTTATTGACTATGAGACACTGAAATTGCATCGGAATTAAATACAAAAGGCACAATGCCGACATAAGTACATGAAGACCGACTCTTCTTACTGACTATGTTTTGAACGATTCCTGTGACACTTGTTATGGATTCCGATGCTTCACATCAGGTTTACTGTCTCCCTTGGACCTTCTTATTGACGATGAAACACAGAAATTGCATCGGAATTAAATACAAAAGGCACAATGCCAACTTAAGTACATGAAGACTGACCCTTCTTACTGACTATGATTTGAACGATTCCTGTGACACTAGTTATGGATTCCGATGCTTCACTCCAGATTTACTGTATCCCTTGGACCTTCTTATTGACGACGGAACACAAAAATTGCATCGGAATTAAATAGAAAAGGCACAATGATGACTTAAGGACAAGACGACTGACTCTTGTTACTGTCTATGTTTGGAACCATTCCTATGACACTAGTTATAGATTCCGATGCTTCACTTCAGGTTTACTGTATCCCTCTGACCTTCCTATTCACGATGAAACACAGAAATGGTATCGGAATTAAATACAAAAGGCACAATGCCGACATATGGACAAGAAGACTGACTCTTCTTACTGACTATGTTTTGAACCATTCCTGTGACACTAGTTATAGATTCCGATGCTTCACTTCAGGTTTACTATATCCCTCTGACCTTCTTATTCACGATGAAACAAAGAAATTGCATCGGAACTAAATACAAAAGGCACAATGCCGACTTAAGCACATGAAGACTGATTCTTCTTACTGTCTATGTTTAGAAACATTCCATTGACACTAGTTATAGATTCCGAAGCTTCACTTTAGGTTTACTGTATCCCCCTGACCTTCTTATGGACGATGAGACACAGAAATTGCACCGGAATTAAATACAAAAGGCACAATGCCGACTTAAGTACAAATAGACTGACTCTTCTTACTGTGTATGTTTTGAACCATTCCATTGACACTACTAATAGATTCCGATGCTTCACTCAGGTTTACTGTATCCCTCTGACCTTCTTATTGACGATGGAACACAGAAATTACATCGGAATTAAATACAAAAGGCACAATGCCGACTTAAGTACATAAAGACTGACTCTTCTTACTGACTATGTTTTGAACCATTCCTGTGACATTAGTTATAGATTCCGATGCTTCACTTCAGGTTTACTGTATCCCTTGGACCTTCTTATTGACGATGAAACACAGAAATTGCATCGGAATTAAATCAAAAGGCACAATGCCGACTTAAGTACATGAAGACTGACTCTTCTTACTGACTATGCTTTGAACCATTCCTGTGACACTAGTTATAGATTCCGATGCTTCACTCCAGGTTTACTGCATCCCTTGGACCTTCGTATTGACGATGAAGCACAGAAAATGCATTGGAATTAAATGCAAAAGTCACAATGCCGACTTAAGTACAAGAAGACTGACTCTTCCTACAGTCTATGTTTTGAACCATTCCTGTGACACTAGTTATAGATTCCGATGCTTCACTTCAGGTTTACTGTATGCATCTGACCTTCTTATTGACGATGAAACACAAAAAATGGCATCGGAATTAAATAGAAAAGGCACAATGCCGACTTAAATACAAGAAGACTGACTCTTCCTACTGTCTATGTTTTGAATCATTCCTGTGACACTAGTTATAGATTCTGATGCTTCACCTCTGGTTTACTGTATCCTTCTGACATTCTTATTGACGATGAGACACGGAAATTGCACCGGAATTAAATACAAAAGGCACAATGCCGACTTAAGTACAAGAAGACTGACTCTTCTTACTGTGCATGGTTTTAACCATTCCATTGACACTACTTATAGATTCCGATGCTTCACTTCAGGTTTACTGTATGCATCTGACCATCTTATTGACGATGAAACACAGAAATTACATCGGAATTTAATACAAAAGGCACAATGCCGACTTAAGTACAAGAAGACTGATTCTTGTTACTGACTATGCTTTGAATGATTCCTGTGCCACTAGTAATAGATTCAGATGCCTCACTTCAGGTTTACTGTATACCTCTGACCTTCTACTTGTCGATGAAACACTGAAATTGCTTCGTATTAAATAGATTAGGCAAGTATGCCGACTTAAGTACAAGAAGACTACCTCTTCTTACTGACTATGTTTTGAACCATTCCTGTGACACTAGTTACTGATTCCGATGCTTCACTCCAGGTTTACTGTAGCCCTTGGACCTTCTTATTGACGATGAAACACAGAAATAGCATCGGAATTAAGTACAAAAGGCACAATGCCGACTTAAGGACAAGAAGACTGACTGTTCTTACTGACTATGTTTTGAACCATTCCTGTGACACTAGTTATAGATTCCGATGCTTCACTTTAGGTTTACTGTATCCCTCTGACCTTCTTATGGACGATGAGACACAGAAATTGCACCGGAATTAAATACAAAAGGCACAATGCCGACTTAAGTACAAGAAGACTGACTCTTCTTACTTTGTATGTTTTGAACAATTCCATTGACACTACTTATAGATTCCGATGCTTCACTCTGGTTTACTGTATCCCTCTGACCTTCTTATTGACGATGAAACACAGAAATTACATCGGAATTAAATACAAAAGGCACAATGCCGACTTAAGTACAAAAAGACTGACTCTTGTTACTGACTATGTTTTGAACCATTCCTGTGACACTAGTTACAGATTCCGATGCTTCACTTCAGGTTTACTGCATCCCTCTGACCTTCTTATTGACGATGAAACACAGAAATTGCATCGGAATTAAATAGAAAAGGCACAATGATGACTTAAGAACAAGAAGACTGACTCTTGTTACTGTCTATGTTTGGAACCATCCCTATGACACTAGTTATAGATTCCGATGCTTCACTTCATGTTTACTGTATCCCTCTGACCTTCCTATTCACGATGAAACACAGAAATTGCATCGGAATTAAATACAAAAGGCACAATGCCGACATATGGACAAGAAGACTGACTCTTCTTACTGACTATGTTTTGAACCATTCCTGTGACACTAGTTATAGATTCTGATGCTTCACTTCAGGTTTACTATATCCCTCTGACCTTCTTATTCACGATGAAACAAAGAAATTGCATCGGAACTAAATACAAAAGGCACAATGCCGACTTAAGCACATGAAGACTGATTCTTTTTACTGTCTATGTTTAGAAACATTCCATTGACACTAGTTATAGGTTCCGAAGCTTCACTTTAGGTTTACTGTATCCCTCTGACCTTCTTATGGACGATGAGACACAGAAATTGCACCGGAATTAAATACAAAAGGCACAATGCCGACTTGAGTACAAGAAGACTGACTCTTCTTACTGTGTATGTTTTGAACCATTCCATTGACACTACTAATAGATTCCGATGCTTCACACAGGTTTACTGTATCCCTCTGACCTTCTTATTGACGATGAAACACAGAAATTACATCGGAATTAAATACAAAAGGCACAATGCCGACTTAAGTACATAAAGACTGACTCTTCTTACTGACTATGTTTTGAACCATTCCTGTGACACTAGTTATAGATTCCGATGCTTCACTTCAGGTTTACTGTATCCCTTGGACCTTCTTATTGACGATGAAACACAGAAATTGCATCGGAATTAAATCAAAAGTCACAATGCCGACTTAAGTACATGAAGACTGACTCTTCTTACTGACTATGTTTTGAACCATTCCTGTGACACTAGTTATAGATTCCGATGCTTCACTCCAGGTTTACTGCATCCCTTGGACCTTCGTATTGACGATGAAGCACAGAAAATGCATTGGAATTAAATACATAAGTCACAATGCCGACTTAAGTACAAGAAGACTGACTCTTCCTACAGTCTATGTTTTGAACCATTCCTGTGACACTAGTTATAGATTTCGATGCTTCACTTCAGGTTTACTGTATGCATCTGACCTTCTTATTGACGATGAAACACAAAAAATGGCATCGGAATTAAACAGAAAAGGCACAATGCCGACTTAAATACAAGAAGACTGACTCTTCCTACTGTCTATGTTTTGAATCATTCCTGTGACACTAGTTATAGATTCTGATGCTTCACCTCTGGTTTACTGTATCCCTCTGACATTCTTATTGACGATGAGACACGGAAATTGCACCGGAATTAAATACAAAAGGCACAATGCCGACTTAAGTACAAGAAGACTGACTCTTCTTACTGTGTATGGTTTTAACCATTCCATTGACACTACTTATAGATTCCGATGCTTCACTTCAGGTTTACTGTATGCATCTGACCATCTTATTGACGATGAAACACAGAAATTACATCGGAATTTAATACAAAAGGCACAATGCCGACTTAAGTACAAAAAGACTGATTCTTGTTACTGACTATGCTTTGAACCATTCCTGTGCCACTAGTAATAGATTCAGATGCCTCACTTCAGGTTTACTGTATACCTCTGACCTTCTACTTGTCGATGAAACACTGAAATTGCTTCGTAATAAATAGATTAGGCAAGTATGCCGACTTAAGTACAAGAAGACTACCTCTTCTTACTGACTATGTTTTGAACCATTCCTGTGACACTAGTTACTGATTCCGATGCTTCACTCCAGGTTTACTGTAGCCCTTGGACCTTCTTATTGACGATGAAACACAGAAATAGCATCGGAATTAAATACAAAAGGCACAATGCCGACTTAAGGACAAGAAGACTGACTCTTCTTACTGACTATGTTTTGAACCATTCCTGTGACACTAGTTATAGATTCCGATGCTTCACTTTAGGTTTACTGTATCCCTCTGACCTTCTTATGGACGATGAGACACAGAAATTGCACCGGAATTAAATACAAAAGGCACAATGCCGACTTAAGTACAAGAAGACTGACTCTTGTTACTGACTATGTTTTGAACCATTCCTGTGACACTAGTTACAGATTCCGATGCTTCACTTCAGGTTTACTGCATCCCTCTGACCTTCTTATTGACGATGAAACACAGAAATTGCATCGGAATTAAATAGAAAAGGCACAATGATGACTTAAGAACAAGAAGACTGACTCTTGTTACTGTCTATGTTTGGAACCATTCCTATGACACTAGTTATAGATTCCGATGCTTCACTTCAGGTTTACTGTATCCCTCTGACCTTCCTATTCACGATGAAACACAGAAATAGCATCGGAATTAAATACAAAAGGCACAATGCCGACTTATGGACAAGAAGACTGACTCTTCTTACTGACTATGTTTTGAACCATTCCTGTGACACTAGTTATAGATTCCGATGCTTCACTTCAGGTTTACTATATCCCTCTGACCTTCTTATTCACGATGAAACAAAGAAATTGCATCGGAACTAATTACAAAATTCACAATGCCGACTTAAGCACATGAAGACTGATTCTTCTTACTGTCTATGTTTAGAAACATTCCATTGACACTAGTTATAGATTCCGATGCTTCACTTCAGGTTTACTGTATCCCTTGGACCTTCTTATTGACGATGAAACACAGAAATTGCGTCGGAATTAAATACAAGAGGCACAATGCCGAATTAAGTACATGAAGACTGACTCTTCTAACTGTCTATGCTTTGAACCTTTCCATTGACACTAATTATAGATTCCGATGCTTCACTCCAGCTTTACTGTATCTTTTGGACCTTCTTATTGTCGATGAAACACTGAAATTGCATTGGTATTAAATAGATTATGCAAATATGCCGACTTAAGTACAAGAAGACTGACTCTTCTTACTGACTATGTTTAGAACCATTCCTGTGACACTAGTTATAGATTCCGATGCTTCTCTTCAGGTTTACTGTATCCCTTGGACCTTCTTATTGACGATGAAACACAGAAATTGCATCGGAATTAAATACAAAAGGCACAATGCCGACTTAGGTACATGAAGACTGACTCTTCTTACTGACTATGTTTTGAACCATTCCTGTGACACTAGTTATAGATTCCGATGCTTCACTTCAGGTTTACTGTATCCCTTGGACCTTCTTATTGACGATGAAACACAGAAATTGCATCGGAATTAAATCAAAAGGCACAATGCCGACTTAAGTACATGAAGACTGACTCTTCTTACTGACTATGTTTTGAACCATTCCTGTGACACTAATTATACATTCCGATGCTACACTCCACGTTTACTGTATCTCTTGGACCTTCTTATTGACGATGAAACACAGAAATTTCATCGGAATTGAACAGAAAAGGCACAATGCCGACTTAAGTACAAGAAGACTGACTCTTCCTACAGTCTATGTTTTGAACCATTCCTGTGACACTAGTTATAGATTCCGATGCTTCACTTCAGGTTTACTGTATGCATCTGACCTTCTTATTGACGATGAAACACAAAAAATTGCATGGGAATTAAATAGAAAAGGCACAATGCAGACTTAAATATAAGAAGACTGACTCTTCTACTGTCTATCTTTTGAATCATTCCTGTGACACTAGTTATAGATTCTGATGCTTCACTTCTGGTTTACTGTATCCCTCTGACCTTCTTATTGACGATGAGACACAGAAATTGCACCGGAATTAAATACAAAAGGCACAATGCCGACTTAAGTACATGAGGACTGACTCTTCTTACTGACTATGTTTTGAAGCATTCCTGTGACACTAGCTATAGATTCCGATGCTTCACTTCAGGTTTACTGTATCCCTTGGACCTTCTTATTGTCGATGAAACACAGAAATTGCATTGGAATTAAATACAAAAGGCACAATGGCGACTTAAGTACTAGAAGACTGACTCTTCTTACTGACTACGCTTTGAACCATTTCTGTGACACTAGTTATAGATTCCGATGTTTCACGTCAGGTTTACTGTATCCCTTGGACCTTCTTATTGACGATGAAACACAGAAATTGCATCGGAATTAAATACAAAAGGCACAATGCCGACTTAAGTACAAGAAGACTGACTCTTCTTACTGACTATGTTTTGAACCATTCCTGTGACACTAGTTTTAGAATCCGATGATTCACTTCAGGTTTACTGTATCCCTCTCACCTTATTGACGATGAAACACAGAAATTGCACCGGAATTAAATACAAAAGGCACAATGCCGACTTAAGTACATGAAGACCGACTCTTCTTACTGACTACGTTTTGAACCATTCTTGTGACAATAGTTATAGATTCCGATGCTTTACTTCAGGTTTACTGTATCCCTTGGACCTTCTTATTGACGATGAAACACAGAAATTGCATCGGAATTAAATCAAAAGGCACAATGCCGACTTAAGTACATGAAGACTGACTCTTCTTACTGACTATGTTTTGAACCATTCCTGTGACACTAGTTATAGATTCCGATGCTTCACTCCAGGATTACTGCATCCCTTGGACCTTCGTATTGACGATGAAGCACAGAAAATGCATTGGAATTAAATACATAAGTCACAATGCCGACTTAAGTACAAGAAGACTGACTCTTCCTACAGTCTATGTTTTGAACCATTCCTGTGACACTAGTTATAGATTTCGATGCTTCACTTCAGGTTTACTGTATGCATCTGACCCTCTTATTGACGATGAAACACAAAAAATGGCATCGGAATTAAATAGAAAAGGCACAATGCCGACTTAAATACAAGAAGACTGACTCTTCCTACTGTCTATGATTTGAATCATTCCTGTGACACTAGTTATAGATTCTGATGCTTCACCTCTGGTTTACTGTATCCCTCTGACATTCTTATTGACGATGAGACACGGAAATTGCACCGGAATTAAATACAAAAGGCACAATGCCGACTTAAGTACAAGAAGACTGACTCTTCTTACTGTGTATGGTTTTAACCATTCCATTGACACTACTTATAGATTCCGATGCTTCACTTCAGGTTTACTGTATGCATCTGACCATCTTATTGACGATGAAACACAGAAATTACATCGGAATTTAATACAAAAGGCACAATGCCGACTTAAGTACAAAAAGACTGATTCTTGTTACTGACTATGTTTTGAATCATTCCTGTGCCACTAGTAATAGATTCAGATGCCTCACTTCAGGTTTACTGAATACCTCTGACCTTCTACTTGTCGATGAAACACTGAAATTGCTTCGTATTAAAAAGATTAGGCAAATATGCCGACTTAAGTACAAGAAGACTACCTCTTCTTACTGACTATGTTTTGAACCATTCCTGTGACACTAGTTACTGATTCCGATGCTTCACTCCAGGTTTACTGTAGCCCTTGGACCTTCTTATTGACGATGAAACACAGAAATAGCATCGGAATTAAATACAAAAGGCACAATGCCGACTTAAGGACAAGAAGACTGACTCTTCTTACTGACTATGTTTTGAACCATTCCTGTGACACTTGTTATAGATTCCGATGCTTCACTTTAGGTTTACTGTATCCCTCTGACCTTCTTATGGACGATGAGACACAGAAATCGCACCGGAATTAAATACAAAAGGCACAATGCCGACTTAAGTACAAGAAGACTGACTCTTCTTACTTTGTATGTTTTGAACAATTCCATTGACACTACTTATAGATTCCGATGCTTCACTCTGGTTTACTGTATCCCTCTCACCTTCCTATTCACGATGAAACACAGAAATTGCATCGGAATTAAATACAAAAGGCACAATGCCGACTTATGGACAAGAAGACTGACTCTTCTTACTGACTATGTTTTGAACCATTCCTGTGACACTAGTTATAGATTCCGATGCTTCACTTCAGGTTTACTATATCCCTCTGACCTTCTTATTCACGATGAAACAAAGAAATTGCATCGAAACTAAATACAAAAGGCACAATGCCGACTTAAGCACATGAAGACTGATTCTTCTTACTGTCTATGTTTAGAAACATTCCATTGACACTAGTTATAGATTCCGATGCTTCACTTCAGGTTTACTGTATCCCTTGGACCTTCTTATTGACGATGAAACACAGAAATTGCGTCGGAATTAAATACAAGAGGCACAATGCCGAATTAAGTACATGAAGACTGACTCTTCTAACTGTCTATGCTTTGAACCTTTCCATTGACACTAATTATAGATTCCGATTCTTCACTCCAGCTTTACTGTATCTTTTGGACCTTCTTATTGTCGATGAAACACTGAAATTGCATTGGTATTAAATAGATTAGGCAAATATGCCGACTTAAGTACAAGAAGACTGACTCTTCTTACTGACTATGTTTAGAACCATTCCTGTGACACTAGTTATTGATTCCGATGCTTCTCTTCAGGTTTACTGTATCCCTTGGACCTTCTTATTGACGATGAAACACAGAAATTGCATCGGAATTAAATACAAAAGGCACAATGCCGAATTAGGTACATGAAGACTGACTCTTCTTACTGACTATGTTTTGAACCATTCCTGTGACACTAGTTATAGATTCCGATGCTTCACTTCAGGTTTACTGTATCCCTTGGACCTTCTTATTGACGATGAAACACAGAAATTTCATCGGAATTGAATAGAAAAGGCACAATGCCGACTTAAGTACAAGAAGACTGACTCTTCTTACTGTCTATGTTTTGAACCATTCCTGTGACACTAGTTATAGATTCCGATGCTTCACTCCAGGTTTTCTGTATCCCTTGGACCTTCGTATTGACGATGAAACACAGAAAATGCATTGGAATTAAATACAAAAGTCACAATGCCGACTTAAGTACAAGAAGACTGACTCTTCCTACAGTCTATGTTTTGAACCATTCCTGTGACACTAGTTATAGATTCCGATGCTTCACTTCAGGTTTACTGTATGCATCTGACCTTCCTATTGACGATGAAACACAAAAAATTGCATCGGAATTAAATAGAAAAGGCACAATGCAGACTTAAATATAAGGAGACTGACTCTTCCTACTGTCTATCTTTTGAATCATACCTGTGACACTAGTTATAGATTCTGATGCTTCACTTCTGGTTTACTGTATCCCTCTGACTTTCTTATTGACGATGAGACACAGAAATTGCACCGGAATTAAATACAAAAGGCACATTGCCGACTTAAGTACATGAAGACTGACTCTTCTTACTGACTATGTTTTGAAGCATTCCTGTGACACTAGCTATAGATTCCGATGCTTCACTTCAGGTTTACTGTATCCCTTGGACCTTCTTATTGTCGATGAAACACAGAAATTGCATTGGAATTAAATACAAAAGGCACAATGGCGACTTAAGTACTAGAAGACTGACTCTACTTACTGACTACGCTTTGAACCATTTCTGTCACACTAGTTATAGATTCCGATGTTTCACGTCAGGTTTACTGTATCCCTTGGACCTTCTTATTGACGATGAAACACAGAAATTGCATCGGAATTAAATACAAAAGGCACAATGCCGACTTAAGTACAAGAAGACTGACTCTTCTTACTGACTATGTTTTGAACCATTCCTGTGACACTAGTTTTAGAATCCGATGATTCACTTCAGGTTTACTGTATCACTCTCACCTTATTGACGATGAAACACAGAAATTGCACCGGAATTAATTACAAAAGGCACAATGCCGACTTAAGTACATGAAGACCGACTCTTCTTACTGACTATGTTTTGAACCATTCTTGTGACAATAGTTATAGATTCCGATGCTTTACTTCAGGTTTACTGTATCCCTTGGACCTTCTTATTGACGATGAAACACAGAAATTGCATCGGAATTAAATAGAAAAGGCACAATGCCGACTTAAGTACAAGAAGACTGTATCTTCTTACCGTCTATGTTTTGAACCATTCCTGTGACACTAGTTATAGATTTCGATGCTTCACTCCAGGTTTACTGTATCCCTTGGACCTTCTTATTGACGATGAAACACAGAAAATGCATCGGAATTAAATACAAAAGGCATAATGCCGACTTAAGTACAAGAAGACTGACTCTTCTTACTGACTATGCTTTGAACCATTAATGTGACACTAGATATAGCTTCCGATGCTTCACTTGAGGTTTACTGTATACCTCTGACCTTCTTATTGTCGATGAAACACTGATATTGCTTCGGTATTAAATAGATTAGGCCAATATGCCGACTTAAGTACAAGAAGACAACCTCTTCTTACTGACTATGTTTTGAACCATTCCTGTGACACTAGTTATAGATTCCGATGCTTAACTTCAGGTTTATAGTATCCCTCTGACCTTCTTATTGACGATGATACATAGAAATTGCACCGGAATTAAATACAATAGGCACAAAGCCGACATAATTACAAGAAGACTGACTCTTCTTACTGTCTATGCTTTGAACCATTCCATTAACACTATTTATAGATTCCGATCCTTCACTCCAGGTTTACTGTATCCCTTGGACCTTCTTATTGACGTGAAACACTGAAATTGCATCGGAATTAAATACAAAAGCGCAATGCCGACTTATGGACAAGAAGACTCACTCTTCTTACTGACTATGTTTTGGACCATTCTTGTGACACTAGTTACAGATTCCGATGCTTCACTTCAGGTTTACTGTATCCCTCTAACCATCTTATTCACGATGAGACACAGAAATTGCATCGGAATTAATTACAAAAGGAACAATGCCGACTTAAGGACAAGAAGACTGACTCTTCTTACTATCAATGCTTTTGAACCATTCCATTGAAACTACTTATAGATTCCGATGCTTCACTTCAGGTTTACTGTATCCCTTGGACCTTCTTGTTGACGATGAAACACAGAAATTGCATCGGAATTAAATACAAAAGGCACAATGCCGACTTAAGTACATGAAGACTGACTCTTCTTACTGTCTATGCTTTGAACCATTCCATTGACTCTAGTTATAGATTCCGATGCTTCACTCCAGGTTAACTGTATCCCTTGGACTTTCTTATTGTCGATGAAACACTGAAATTGCATCGGTATTAAATAGATTAGGCAAATATGCCGACTTAAGTACAAGAAGACTGACTCTTCTTACTGACTATGTTTTGAACCATTCCTGTGACACTAGTTACTGATTCCGATGCTTCACTCCAGGTTTACTGTAGCCCTTGGCCCTTCTTATTGACGATGAAACACAGAAATAGCATCGGAATTAAATACAAAAGGCACAATGCCGACTTAAGGACAAGAAGACTGACTCTTCTTACTGACTATGTTTTGAACCATTCCTGTGACACTTGTTATAGATTCCGATGCTTCACTTTAGGTTTACTGTATCCCTCTGACCTTCTTATGGACGATGAGACACAGAAATCGCACCGGAATTAAATACAAAAGGCACAATGCCGACTTAAGTACAAGAAGACTGACTCTTCTTACTTTGTATGTTTTGAACAATTCCATTGACACTACTTATAGATTCCGATGCTTCACTCTGGTTTACTGTATCCCTCTCACCTTCCTATTCACGATGAAACACAGAAATTGCATCGGAATTAAATACAAAAGGCACAATGCCGACTTATGGACAAGAAGACTGACTCTTCTTACTGACTATGTTTTGAACCATTCCTGTGACACTAGTTATAGATTCCGATGCTTCACTTCAGGTTTACTATATCCCTCTGACCTTCTTATTCACGATGAAACAAAGAAATTGCATCGAAACTAAATACAAAAGGCACAATGCCGACTTAAGCACATGAAGACTGATTCTTCTTACTGTCTATGTTTAGAAACATTCCATTGACACTAGTTATAGATTCCGATGCTTCACTTCAGGTTTACTGTATCCCTTGGACCTTCTTATTGACGATGAAACACAGAAATTGCGTCGGAATTAAATACAAGAGGCACAATGCCGAATTAAGTACATGAAGACTGACTCTTCTAACTGTCTATGCTTTGAACCTTTCCATTGACACTAATTATAGATTCCGATTCCTCACTCCAGCTTTACTGTATCTTTTGGACCTTCTTATTGTCGATGAAACACTGAAATTGCATTGGTATTAAATAGATTAGGCAAATATGCCGACTTAAGTACAAGAAGACTGACTCTTCTTACTGACTATGTTTAGAACCATTCCTGTGACACTAGTTATTGATTCCGATGCTTCTCTTCAGGTTTACTGTATCCCTTGGACCTTCTTATTGACGATGAAACACAGAAATTGCATCGGAATTAAATACAAAAGGCACAATGCCGACTTAGGTACATGAAGACTGACTCTTCTTACTGACTATGTTTTGAACCATTCCTGTGACACTAGTTATAGATTCCGATGCTTCACTTCAGGTTTACTGTATCCCTTGGACCTTCTTATTGACGATGAAACACAGAAATTGCATCGGAATTAAATCAAAAGGCACAATGCCGACTTAAGTACATGAAGACTGACTCTTCTTACTGACTATGTTTTGAACCATTCCTGTGACACTAATTATAGATTCCGATGCTACACTCCACGTTTACTGTATCTCTTGGACCTTCTTATTGACGATGAAACACAGAAATTTCATCGGAATTGAATAGAAAAGGCACAATGCCGACTTAAGTACAAGAAGACTGACTCTTCTTACTGTCTATGTTTTGAACCATTCCTGTGACACTAGTTATAGATTCCGATGCTTCACTCCAGGTTTTCTGTATCCCTTGGACCTTCGTATTGACGATGAAACACAGAAAATGCATTGGAATTAAATACAAAAGTCACAATGCCGACTTAAGTACAAGAAGACTGACTCTTCCTACAGTCTATGTTTTGAACCATTCCTGTGACACTAGTTATAGATTCCGATGCTTCACTTCAGGTTTACTGTATGCATCTGACCTTCCTATTGACGATGAAACACAAAAAATTCCATCGGAATTAAATAGAAAAGGCACAATGCAGACTTCAATATAAGGAGACTGACTCTTCCTACTGTCTATCTTTTGAATCATACCTGTGACACTAGTTATAGATTCTGATGCTTCACTTCTGGTTTACTGTATCCCTCTGACTTTCTTATTGACGATGAGACACAGAAATTGCACCGGAATTAAATACAAAAGGCACATTGCCGACTTAAGTACATGAAGACTGACTCTTCTTACTGACTATGTTTTGAAGCATTCCTGTGACACTAGCTATAGATTCCGATGCTTCACTTCAGGTTTACTGTATCCCTTGGACCTTCTTATTGTCGATGAAACACAGAAATTGCATTGGAATTAAATACAAAAGGCACAATGGCGACTTAAGTACTAGAAGACTGACTCTACTTACTGACTACGCTTTGAACCATTTCTGTCACACTAGTTATAGATTCCGATGTTTCACGTCAGGTTTACTGTATCCCTTGGACCTTCTTATTGACGATGAAACACAGAAATTGCATCGGAATTAAATACAAAAGGCACAATGCCGACTTAAGTACAAGAAGACTGACTCTTCTTACTGACTATGTTTTGAACCATTCCTGTGACACTAGTTTTAGAATCCGATGATTCACTTCAGGTTTACTGTATCACTCTCACCTTATTGACGATGAAACACAGAAATTGCACCGGAATTAAATACAAAAGGCACAATGCCGACTTAAGTACATGAAGACCGACTCTTCTTACTGACTATGTTTTGAACCATTCTTGTGACAATAGTTATAGATTCCGATGCTTTACTTCAGGTTTACTGTATCCCTTGGACCTTCTTATTGACGATGAAACACAGAAATTGCATCGGAATTAAATAGAAAAGGCACAATGCCGACTTAAGTACAAGAAGACTGTATCTTCTTACCGTCTATGTTTTGAACCATTCCTGTGACACTAGTTATAGATTTCGATGCTTCACTCCAGGTTTACTGTATCCCTTGGACCTTCTTATTGACGATGAAACACAGAAAATGCATCGGAATTAAATACAAAAGGCATAATGCCGACTTAAGTACAAGAAGACTGACTCTTCTTACTGACTATGCTTTGAACCATTAATGTGACACTAGATATAGCTTCCGATGCTTCACTTGATGTTTACTGTATACCTCTGACCTTCTTATTGTCGATGAAACACTGATATTGCTTCGGTATTATATAGATTAGGCCAATATGCCGACTTAAGTACAAGAAGACAACCTCTTCTTACTGACTATGTTTTGAACCATTCCTGTGACACTAGTTATAGATTCCGATGCTTAACTTCAGGTTTATAGTATCCCTCTGACCTTCTTATTGACGATGATACATAGAAATTGCACCGGAATTAAATACAATAGGCACAAAGCCGACATAATTACAAGAAGACTGACTCTTCTTACTGTCTATGCTTTGAACCATTCCATTAACACTATTTATAGATTCCGATCCTTCACTCCAGGTTTACTGTATCCCTTGGACCTTCTTATTGACGTGAAACACTGAAATTGCATCGGAATTAAATACAAAAGCGCAATGCCGACTTATGGACAAGAAGACTCACTCTTCTTACTGACTATGTTTTGGACCATTCTTGTGACACTAGTTACAGATTCCGATGCTTCACTTCAGGTTTACTGTATCCCTCTAACCATCTTATTCACGATGAGACACAGAAATTGCATCGGAATTAATTACAAAAGGAACAATGCCGACTTAAGGACAAGAAGACTGACTCTTCTTACTATCAATACTTTTGAACCATTCCATTGAAACTACTTATAGATTCCGATGCTTCACTTCAGGTTTACTGTATCCCTTGGACCTTCTTGTTGACGATGAAACACAGAAATTGCATCGGAATTAAATACAAAAGGCACAATGCCGACTTAAGTACATGAAGACTGACTCTTCTTACTGTCTATGCTTTGAACCATTCCATTGACTCTAGTTATAGATTCCGATGCTTCACTCCAGGTTAACTGTATCCCTTGGACCTTCTTATTGTCGATGAAACACTGAAATTGCATCGGTATTAAATAGATTAGGCAAATATGCCGACTTAAGTACAAGAAGACTGACTCTTCTTACTGACTATGTTTTGAACCATTCCTGTGACACTAGTTACTGATTCCGATGCTTCACTCCAGGTTTACTGTAGCCCTTGGACCTTCTTATTGACGATGAAACACAGAAATAGCATCGGAATTAAATACAAAAGGCACAATGCCGACTTAAGGACAAGAAGACTGACTCTTCTTACTGACTATGTTTTGAACCATTCCTGTGACACTTGTTATAGATTCCGATGCTTCACTTTAGGTTTACTGTATCCCTCTGACCTTCTTATGGACGATGAGACACAGAAATAGCACCGGAATTAAATACAAAAGGCACAATGCCGACTTAAGTACAAGAAGACTGACTCTTCTTACTTTGTATGTTTTGAACAATTCCATTGACACTACTTATAGATTCCGATGCTTCACTCTGGTTTACTGTATCCCTCTCACCTTCCTATTCACGATGAAACACAGAAATTGCATCGGAATTAAATACAAAAGGCACAATGCCGACTTATGGACAAGAAGACTGACTCTTCTTACTGACTATGTTTTGAACCATTCCTGTGACACTAGTTATAGATTCCGATGCTTCACTTCAGGTTTACTATATCCCTCTGACCTTCTTATTCACGATGAAACAAAGAAATTGCATCGAAACTAAATACAAAAGGCACAATGCCGACTTAAGCACATGAAGACTGATTCTTCTTACTGTCTATGTTTAGAAACATTCCATTGACACTAGTTATAGATTCCGATGCTTCACTTCAGGTTTACTGTATCCCTTGGACCTTCTTATTGACGATGAAACACAGAAATTGCGTCGGAATTAAATACAAGAGGCACAATGCCGAATTAAGTACATGAAGACTGACTCTTCTAACTGTCTATGCTTTGAACCTTTCCATTGACACTAATTATAGATTCCGATTCTTCACTCCAGCTTTACTGTATCTTTTGGACCTTCTTATTGTCGATGAAACACTGAAATTGCATTGGTATTAAATAGATTAGGCAAATATGCCGACTTAAGTACAAGAAGACTGACTCTTCTTACTGACTATGTTTAGAACCATTCCTGTGACACTAGTTATTGATTCCGATGCTTCTCTTCAGGTTTACTGTATCCCTTGGACCTTCTTATTGACGATGAAACACAGAAATTGCATCGGAATTAAATACAAAAGGCACAATGCCGACTTAGGTACATGAAGACTGACTCTTCTTACTGACTATGTTTTGAACCATTCCTGTGACACTAGTTATAGATTCCGATGCTTCACTTCAGGTTTACTGTATCCCTTGGACCTTCTTATTGACGATGAAACACAGAAATTGCATCGGAATTAAATCAAAAGGCACAATGCCGACTTAAGTACATGAAGACTGACTCTTCTTACTGACTATGTTTTGAACCATTCCTGTGACACTAATTATAGATTCCGATGCTACACTCCACGTTTACTGTATCTCTTGGACCTTCTTATTGACGATGAAACACAGAAATTTCATCGGAATTGAATAGAAAAGGCACAATGCCGACTTAAGTACAAGAAGACTGACTCTTCTTACTGTCTATGTTTTGAACCATTCCTGTGACACTAGTTATAGATTCCGATGCTTCACTCCAGGTTTTCTGTATCCCTTGGACCTTCGTATTGACGATGAAACACAGAAAATGCATTGGAATTAAATACAAAAGTCACAATGCCGACTTAAGTACAAGAAGACTGACTCTTCCTACAGTCTATGTTTTGAACCATTCCTGTGACACTAGTTATAGATTCCGATGCTTCACTTCAGGTTTACTGTATGCATCTGACCTTCCTATTGACGATGAAACACAAAAAATTGCATCGGAATTAAATAGAAAAGGCACAATGCAGACTTAAATATAAGGAGACTGACTCTTCCTACTGTCTATCTTTTGAATCATACCTGTGACACTAGTTATAGATTCTGATGCTTCACTTCTGGTTTACTGTATCCCTCTGACTTTCTTATTGACGATGAGACACAGAAATTGCACCGGAATTAAATACAAAAGGCACATTGCCGACTTAAGTACATGAAGACTGACTCTTCTTACTGACTATGTTTTGAAGCATTCCTGTGACACTAGCTATAGATTCCGATGCTTCACTTCAGGTTTACTGTATCCCTTGGACCTTCTTATTGTCGATGAAACACAGAAATTGCATTGGAATTAAATACAAAAGGCACAATGGCGACTTAAGTACTAGAAGACTGACTCTACTTACTGACTACGCTTTGAACCATTTCTGTCACACTAGTTATAGATTCCGATGTTTCACGTCAGGTTTACTGTATCCCTTGGACCTTCTTATTGACGATGAAACACAGAAATTGCATCGGAATTAAATACAAAAGGCACAATGCCGACTTAAGTACAAGAAGACTGACTCTTCTTACTGACTATGTTTTGAACCATTCCTGTGACACTAGTTTTAGAATCCGATGATTCACTTCAGGTTTACTGTATCACTCTCACCTTATTGACGATGAAACACAGAAATTGCACCGGAATTAAATACAAAAGGCACAATGCCGACTTAAGTACATGAAGACCGACTCTTCTTACTGACTATGTTTTGAACCATTCTTGTGACAATAGTTATAGATTCCGATGCTTTACTTCAGGTTTACTGTATCCCTTGGACCTTCTTATTGACGATGAAACACAGAAATTGCATCGGAATTAAATAGAAAAGGCACAATGCCGACTTAAGTACAAGAAGACTGTATCTTCTTACCGTCTATGTTTTGAACCATTCCTGTGACACTAGTTATAGATTTCGATGCTTCACTCCAGGTTTACTGTATCCCTTGGACCTTCTTATTGACGATGAAACACAGAAAATGCATCGGAATTAAATACAAAAGGCATAATGCCGACTTAAGTACAAGAAGACTGACTCTTCTTACTGACTATGCTTTGAACCATTAATGTGACACTAGATATAGCTTCCGATGCTTCACTTGAGGTTTACTGTATACCTCTGACCTTCTTATTGTCGATGAAACACTGATATTGCTTCGGTATTAAATAGATTAGGCCAATATGCCGACTTAAGTACAAGAAGACAACCTCTTCTTACTGACTATGTTTTGAACCATTCCTGTGACACTAGTTATAGATTCCGATGCTTAACTTCAGGTTTATAGTATCCCTCTGACCTTCTTATTGACGATGATACATAGAAATTGCACCGGAATTAAATACAATAGGCACAAAGCCGACATAATTACAAGAAGACTGACTCTTCTTACTGTCTATGCTTTGAACCATTCCATTAACACTATTTATAGATTCCGATCCTTCACTCCAGGTTTACTGTATCCCTTGGACCTTCTTATTGACGTGAAACACTGAAATTGCATCGGAATTAAATACAAAAGCGCAATGCCGACTTATGGACAAGAAGACTCACTCTTCTTACTGACTATGTTTTGGACCATTCTTGTGACACTAGTTACAGATTCCGATGCTTCACTTCAGTTTTACTGTATCCCTCTAACCATCTTATTCACGATGAGACACAGAAATTGCATCGGAATTAATTACAAAAGGAACAATGCCGACTTAAGGACAAGAAGACTGACTCTTCTTACTATCAATGCTTTTGAACCATTCCATTGAAACTACTTATAGATTCCGATGCTTCACTTCAGGTTTACTGTATCCCTTGGACCTTCTTGTTGACGATGAAACACAGAAATTGCATCGGAATTAAATACAAAAGGCACAATGCCGACTTAAGTACATGAAGACTGACTCTTCTTACTGTCTATGCTTTGAACCATTCCATTGACTCTAGTTATAGATTCCGATGCTTCACTCCAGGTTAACTGTATCCCTTGGACCTTCTTATTGTCGATGAAACACTGAAATTGCATCGGTATTAAATAGATTAGGCAAATATGCCGACTTAAGTACAAGAAGACTGACTCTTCTTACTGACTATGTTTTGAACCATTCCTGTGACACTAGTTACTGATTCCGATGCTTCACTCCAGGTTTACTGTAGCCCTTGGACCTTCTTATTGACGATGAAACACAGAAATAGCATCGGAATTAAATACAAAAGGCACAATGCCGACTTAAGGACAAGAAGACTGACTCTTCTTACTGACTATGTTTTGAACCATTCCTGTGACACTTGTTATAGATTCCGATGCTTCACTTTAGGTTTACTGTATCCCTCTGACCTTCTTATGGACGATGAGACACAGAAATCGCACCGGAATTAAATACAAAAGGCACAATGCCGACTTAAGTACAAGAAGACTGACTCTTCTTACTTTGTATGTTTTGAACAATTCCATTGACACTACTTATAGATTCCGATGCTTCACTCTGGTTTACTGTATCCCTCTCACCTTCCTATTCACGATGAAACACAGAAATTGCATCGGAATTAAATACAAAAGGCACAATGCCGACTTATGGACAAGAAGACTGACTCTTCTTACTGACTATGTTTTGAACCATTCCTGTGACACTAGTTATAGATTCCGATGCTTCACTTCAGGTTTACTATATCCCTCTGACCTTCTTATTCACGATGAAACAAAGAAATTGCATCGAAACTAAATACAAAAGGCACAATGCCGACTTAAGCACATGAAGACTGATTCTTCTTACTGTCTATGTTTAGAAACATTCCATTGACACTAGTTATAGATTCCGATGCTTCACTTCAGGTTTACTGTATCCCTTGGACCTTCTTATTGACGATGAAACACAGAAATTGCGTCGGAATTAAATACAAGAGGCACAATGCCGAATTAAGTACATGAAGACTGACTCTTCTAACTGTCTATGCTTTGAACCTTTCCATTGACACTAATTATAGATTCCGATTCTTCACTCCAGCTTTACTGTATCTTTTGGACCTTCTTATTGTCGATGAAACACTGAAATTGCATTGGTATTAAATAGATTAGGCAAATATGCCGACTTAAGTACAAGAAGACTGACTCTTCTTACTGACTATGTTTAGAACCATTCCTGTGACACTAGTTATTGATTCCGATGCTTCTCTTCAGGTTTACTGTATCCCTTGGACCTTCTTATTGACGATGAAACACAGAAATTGCATCGGAATTAAATACAAAAGGCACAATGCCGACATAGGTACATGAAGACTGACTCTTCTTACTGACTATGTTTTGAACCATTCCTGTGACACTAGTTATAGATTCCGATGCTTCACTTCAGGTTTACTGTATCCCTTGGACCTTCTTATTGACGATGAAACACAGAAATTGCATCGGAATTAAATCAAAAGGCACAATGCCGACTTAAGTACATGAAGACTGACTCTTCTTACTGACTATGTTTTGAACCATTCCTGTGACACTAATTATAGATTCCGATGCTACACTCCACGTTTACTGTATCTCTTGGACCTTCTTATTGACGATGAAACACAGAAATTTCATCGGAATTGAATAGAAAAGGCACAATGCCGACTTAAGTACAAGAAGACTGACTCTTCTTACTGTCTATGTTTTGAACCATTCCTGTGACACTAGTTATAGATTCCGATGCTTCACTCCAGGTTTTCTGTATCCCTTGGACCTTCGTATTGACGATGAAACACAGAAAATGCATTGGAATTAAATACAAAAGTCACAATGCCGACTTAAGTACAAGAAGACTGACTCTTCCTACAGTCTACGCTTTGAACCATTTCTGTCACACTAGTTATAGATTCCGATGTTTCACGTCAGGTTTACTGTATCCCTTGGACCTTCTTATTGACGATGAAACACAGAAATTGCATCGGAATTAAATACAAAAGGCACAATGCCGACTTAAGTACAAGAAGACTGACTCTTCTTACTGACTATGTTTTGAACCATTCCTGTGACACTAGTTTTAGAATCCGATGATTCACTTCAGGTTTACTGTATCACTCTCACCTTATTGACGATGAAACACAGAAATTGCACCGGAATTAAATACAAAAGGCACAATGCCGACTTAAGTACATGAAGACCGACTCTTCTTACTGACTATGTTTTGAACCATTCTTGTGACAATAGTTATAGATTCCGATGCTTTACTTCAGGTTTACTGTATCCCTTGGACCTTCTTATTGACGATGAAACACAGAAATTGCATCGGAATTAAATAGAAAAGGCACAATGCCGACTTAAGTACAAGAAGACTGTATCTTCTTACCGTCTATGTTTTGAACCATTCCTGTGACACTAGTTATAGATTTCGATGCTTCACTCCAGGTTTACTGTATCCCTTGGACCTTCTTATTGACGATGAAACACAGAAAATGCATCGGAATTAAATACAAAAGGCATAATGCCGACTTAAGTACAAGAAGACTGACTCTTCTTACTGACTATGCTTTGAACCATTAATGTGACACTAGATATAGCTTCCGATGCTTCACTTGAGGTTTACTGTATACCTCTGACCTTCTTATTGTCGATGAAACACTGATATTGCTTCGGTATTAAATAGATTAGGCCAATATGCCGACTTAAGTACAAGAAGACAACCTCTTCTTACTGACTATGTTTTGAACCATTCCTGTGACACTAGTTATAGATTCCGATGCTTAACTTCAGGTTTATAGTATCCCTCTGACCTTCTTATTGACGATGATACATAGAAATTGCACCGGAATTAAATACAATAGGCACAAAGCCGACATAATTACAAGAAGACTGACTCTTCTTACTGTCTATGCTTTGAACCATTCCATTAACACTATTTATAGATTCCGATCCTTCACTCCAGGTTTACTGTATCCCTTGGACCTTCTTATTGACGTGAAACACTGAAATTGCATCGGAATTAAATACAAAAGCGCAATGCCGACTTATGGACAAGAAGACTCACTCTTCTTACTGACTATGTTTTGGACCATTCTTGTGACACTAGTTACAGATTCCGATGCTTCACTTCAGGTTTACTGTATCCCTCTAACCATCTTATTCACGATGAGACACAGAAATTGCATCGGAATTAATTACAAAAGGAACAATGCCGACTTAAGGACAAGAAGACTGACTCTTCTTACTATCAATGCTTTTGAACCATTCCATTGAAACTACTTATAGATTCCGATGCTTCACTTCAGGTTTACTGTATCCCTTGGACCTTCTTGTTGACGATGAAACACAAAAATTGCATCGGAATTAAATACAAAAGGCACAATGCCGACTTAAGTACATGAAGACTGACTCTTCTTACTGTCTATGCTTTGAACCATTCCATTGACTCTAGTTATAGATTCCGATGCTTCACTCCAGGTTAACTGTATCCCTTGGACCTTCTTATTGTCGATGAAACACTGAAATTGCATCGGTATTAAATAGATTAGGCAAATATGCCGACTTAAGTACAAGAAGACTGACTCTTCTTACTGACTATGTTTTGAACCATTCCTGTGACACTAGTTACTGATTCCGATGCTTCACTCCAGGTTTACTGTAGCCCTTGGACCTTCTTATTGACGATGAAACACAGAAATAGCATCGGAATTAAATACAAAAGGCACAATGCCGACTTAAGGACAAGAAGACTGACTCTTCTTACTGACTATGTTTTGAACCATTCCTGTGACACTTGTTATAGATTCCGATGCTTCACTTTAGGTTTACTGTATCCCTCTGACCTTCTTATGGACGATGAGACACAGAAATCGCACCGGAATTAAATACAAAAGGCACAATGCCGACTTAAGTACAAGAAGACTGACTCTTCTTACTTTGTATGTTTTGAACAATTCCATTGACACTACTTATAGATTCCGATGCTTCACTCTGGTTTACTGTATCCCTCTCACCTTCCTATTCACGATGAAACACAGAAATTGCATCGGAATTAAATACAAAAGGCACAATGCCGACTTATGGACAAGAAGACTGACTCTTCTTACTGACTATGTTTTGAACCATTCCTGTGACACTAGTTATAGATTCCGATGCTTCACTTCAGGTTTACTATATCCCTCTGACCTTCTTATTCACGATGAAACAAAGAAATTGCATCAAAACTAAATACAAAAGGCACAATGCCGACTTAAGCACATGAAGACTGATTCTTCTTACTGTCTATGTTTAGAAACATTCCATTGACACTAGTTATAGATTCCGATGCTTCACTTCAGGTTTACTGTATCCCTTGGACCTTCTTATTGACGATGAAACACAGAAATTGCGTCGGAATTAAATACAAGAGGCACAATGCCGAATTAAGTACATGAAGACTGACTCTTCTAACTGTCTATGCTTTGAACCTTTCCATTGACACTAATTATAGATTCCGATTCTTCACTCCAGCTTTACTGTATCTTTTGGACCTTCTTATTGTCGATGAAACACTGAAATTGCATTGGTATTAAATAGATTAGGCAAATATGCCGACTTAAGTACAAGAAGACTGACTCTTCTTACTGACTATGTTTAGAACCATTCCTGTGACACTAGTTATTGATTCCGATGCTTCTCTTCAGGTTTACTGTATCCCTTGGACCTTCTTATTGACGATGAAACACAGAAATTGCATCGGAATTAAATACAAAAGGCACAATGCCGACTTAGGTACATGAAGACTGACTCTTCTTACTGACTATGTTTTGAACCATTCCTGTGACACTAGTTATAGATTCCGATGCTTCACTTCAGGTTTACTGTATCCCTTGGACCTTCTTATTGACGATGAAACACAGAAATTGCATCGGAATTAAATCAAAAGGCACAATGCCGACTTAAGTACATGAAGACTGACTCTTCTTACTGACTATGTTTTGAACCATTCCTGTGACACTAATTATAGATTCCGATGCTACACTCCACGTTTACTGTATCTCTTGGACCTTCTTATTGACGATGAAACACAGAAATTTCATCGGAATTGAATAGAAAAGGCACAATGCCGACTTAAGTACAAGAAGACTGACTCTTCTTACTGTCTATGTTTTGAACCATTCCTGTGACACTAGTTATAGATTCCGATGCTTCACTCCAGGTTTTCTGTATCCCTTGGACCTTCGTATTGACGATGAAACACAGAAAATGCATTGGAATTAAATACAAAAGTCACAATGCCGACTTAAGTACAAGAAGACTGACTCTTCCTACAGTCTATGTTTTGAACCATTCCTGTGACACTAGTTATAGATTCCGATGCTTCACTTCAGGTTTACTGTATGCATCTGACCTTCCTATTGACGATGAAACACAAAAAATTGCATCGGAATTAAATAGAAAAGGCACAATGCAGACTTAAATATAAGGAGACTGACTCTTCCTACTGTCTATCTTTTGAATCATACCTGTGACACTAGTTATAGATTCTGATGCTTCACTTCTGGTTTACTGTATCCCTCTGACTTTCTTATTGACGATGAGACACAGAAATTGCACCGGAATTAAATACAAAAGGCACATTGCCGACTTAAGTACATGAAGACTGACTCTTCTTACTGACTATGTTTTGAAGCATTCCTGTGACACTAGCTATAGATTCCGATGCTTCACTTCAGGTTTACTGTATCCCTTGGACCTTCTTATTGTCGATGAAACACAGAAATTGCATTGGAATTAAATACAAAAGGCACAATGGCGACTTAAGTACTAGAAGACTGACTCTACTTACTGACTACGCTTTGAACCATTTCTGTCACACTAGTTATAGATTCCGATGTTTCACGTCAGGTTTACTGTATCCCTTGGACCTTCTTATTGACGATGAAACACAGAAATTGCATCGGAATTAAATACAAAAGGCACAATGCCGACTTAAGTACAAGAAGACTGACTCTTCTTACTGACTATGTTTTGAACCATTCCTGTGACACTAGTTTTAGAATCCGATGATTCACTTCAGGTTTACTGTATCACTCTCACCTTATTGACGATGAAACACAGAAATTGCACCGGAATTAAATACAAAAGGCACAATGCCGACTTAAGTACATGAAGACCGACTCTTCTTACTGACTATGTTTTGAACCATTCTTGTGACAATAGTTATAGATTCCGATGCTTTACTTCAGGTTTACTGTATCCCTTGGACCTTCTTATTGACGATGAAACACAGAAATTGCATCGGAATTAAATAGAAAAGGCACAATGCCGACTTAAGTACAAGAAGACTGTATCTTCTTACCGTCTATGTTTTGAACCATTCCTGTGACACTAGTTATAGATTTCGATGCTTCACTCCAGGTTTACTGTATCCCTTGGACCTTCTTATTGACGATGAAACACAGAAAATGCATCGGAATTAAATACAAAAGGCATAATGCCGACTTAAGTACAAGAAGACTGACTCTTCTTACTGACTATGCTTTGAACCATTAATGTGACACTAGATATAGCTTCCGATGCTTCACTTGAGGTTTACTGTATACCTCTGACCTTCTTATTGTCGATGAAACACTGATATTGCTTCGGTATTAAATAGATTAGGCCAATATGCCGACTTAAGTACAAGAAGACAACCTCTTCTTACTGACTATGTTTTGAACCATTCCTGTGACACTAGTTATAGATTCCGATGCTTAACTTCAGGTTTATAGTATCCCTCTGACCTTCTTATTGACGATGATACATAGAAATTGCACCGGAATTAAATACAATAGGCACAAAGCCGACATAATTACAAGAAGACTGACTCTTCTTACTGTCTATGCTTTGAACCATTCCATTAACACTATTTATAGATTCCGATCCTTCACTCCAGGTTTACTGTATCCCTTGGACCTTCTTATTGACGTGAAACACTGAAATTGCATCGGAATTAAATACAAAAGCGCAATGCCGACTTATGGACAAGAAGACTCACTCTTCTTACTGACTATGTTTTGGACCATTCTTGTGACACTAGTTACAGATTCCGATGCTTCACTTCAGGTTTACTGTATCCCTCTAACCATCTTATTCACGATGAGACACAGAAATTGCATCGGAATTAATTACAAAAGGAACAATGCCGACTTAAGGACAAGAAGACTGACTCTTCTTACTATCAATGCTTTTGAACCATTCCATTGAAACTACTTATAGATTCCGATGCTTCACTTCAGGTTTACTGTATCCCTTGGACCTTCTTGTTGACGATGAAACACAGAAATTGCATCGGAATTAAATACAAAAGGCACAATGCCGACTTAAGTACATGAAGACTGACTCTTCTTACTGTCTATGCTTTGAACCATTCCATTGACTCTAGTTATAGATTCCGATGCTTCACTCCAGGTTAACTGTATCCCTTGGACCTTCTTATTGTCGATGAAACACTGAAATTGCATCGGTATTAAATAGATTAGGCAAATATGCCGACTTAAGTACAAGAAGACTGACTCTTCTTACTGACTATGTTTTGAACCATTCCTGTGACACTAGTTACTGATTCCGATGCTTCACTCCAGGTTTACTGTAGCCCTTGGACCTTCTTATTGACGATGAAACACAGAAATAGCATCGGAATTAAATACAAAAGGCACAATGCCGACTTAAGGACAAGAAGACTGACTCTTCTTACTGACTATGTTTTGAACCATTCCTGTGACACTTGTTATAGATTCCGATGCTTCACTTTAGGTTTACTGTATCCCTCTGACCTTCTTATGGACGATGAGACACAGAAATCGCACCGGAATTAAATACAAAAGGCACAATGCCGACTTAAGTACAAGAAGACTGACTCTTCTTACTTTGTATGTTTTGAACAATTCCATTGACACTACTTATAGATTCCGATGCTTCACTCTGGTTTACTGTATCGCTCTCACCTTCCTATTCACGATGAAACACAGAACTTGCATCGGAATTAAATACAAAAGGCACAATGCCGACTTATGGACAAGAAGACTGACTCTTCTTACTGACTATGTTTTGAACCATTCCTGTGACACTAGTTATAGATTCCGATGCTTCACTTCAGGTTTACTATATCCCTCTGACCTTCTTATTCACGATGAAACAAAGAAATTGCATCGAAACTAAATACAAAAGGCACAATGCCGACTTAAGCACATGAAGACTGATTCTTCTTACTGTCTATGTTTAGAAACATTCCATTGACACTAGTTATAGATTCCGATGCTTCACTTCAGGTTTACTGTATCCCTTGGACCTTCTTATTGACGATGAAACACAGAAATTGCGTCGGAATTAAATACAAGAGGCACAATGCCGAATTAAGTACATGAAGACTGACTCTTCTAACTGTCTATGCTTTGAACCTTTCCATTGACACTAATTATAGATTCCGATTCTTCACTCCAGCTTTACTGTATCTTTTGGACCTTCTTATTGTCGATGAAACACTGAAATTGCATTGGTATTAAATAGATTAGGCAAATATGCCGACTTAAGTACAAGAAGACTGACTCTTCTTACTGACTATGTTTAGAACCATTCCTGTGACACTAGTTATTGATTCCGATGCTTCTCTTCAGGTTTACTGTATCCCTTGGACCTTCTTATTGACGATGAAACACAGAAATTGCATCGGAATTAAATACAAAAGGCACAATGCCGACTTAGGTACATGAAGACTGACTCTTCTTACTGACTATGTTTTGAACCATTCCTGTGACACTAGTTATAGATTCCGATGCTTCACTTCAGGTTTACTGTATCCCTTGGACCTTCTTATTGACGATGAAACACAGAAATTGCATCGGAATTAAATCAAAAGGCACAATGCCGACGTAAGTACATGAAGACTGACTCTTCTTACTGACTATGTTTTGAACCATTCCTGTGACACTAATTATAGATTCCGATGCTACACTCCACGTTTACTGTATCTCTTGGACCTTCTTATTGACGATGAAACACAGAAATTTCATCGGAATTGAATAGAAAAGGCACAATGCCGACTTAAGTACAAGAAGACTGACTCTTCTTACTGTCTATGTTTTGAACCATTCCTGTGACACTAGTTATAGATTCCGATGCTTCACTCCAGGTTTTCTGTATCCCTTGGACCTTCGTATTGACGATGAAACACAGAAAATGCATTGGAATTAAATACAAAAGTCACAATGCCGACTTAAGTACAAGAAGACTGACTCTTCCTACAGTCTATGTTTTGAACCATTCCTGTGACACTAGTTATAGATTCCGATGCTTCACTTCAGGTTTACTGTATGCATCTGACCTTCCTATTGACGATGAAACACAAAAAATTGCATCGGAATTAAATAGAAAAGGCACAATGCAGACTTAAATATAAGGAGACTGACTCTTCCTACTGTCTATCTTTTGAATCATACCTGTGACACTAGTTATAGATTCTGATGCTTCACTTCTGGTTTACTGTATCCCTCTGACTTTCTTATTGACGATGATACACAGAAATTGCACCGGAATTAAATACAAAAGGCACATTGCCGACTTAAGTACATGAAGACTGACTCTTCTTACTGACTATGTTTTGAAGTATTCCTGTGACACTAGCTATAGATTCCGATGCTTCACTTCAGGTTTACTGTATCCCTTGGACCTTCTTATTGTCGATGAAACACAGAAATTGCATTGGAATTAAATACAAAAGGCACAATGGCGACTTAAGTACTAGAAGACTGACTCTACTTACTGACTACGCTTTGAACCATTTCTGTCACACTAGTTATAGATTCCGATGTTTCACGTCAGGTTTACTGTATCCCTTGGACCTTCTTATTGACGATGAAACACAGAAATTGCATCGGAATTAAATACAAAAGGCACAATGCCGACTTAAGTACAAGAAGACTGACTCTTCTTACTGACTATGTTTTGAACCATTCCTGTGACACTAGTTTTAGAATCCGATGATTCACTTCAGGTTTACTGTATCACTCTCACCTTATTGACGATGAAACACAGAAATTGCACCGGAATTAAATACAAAAGGCACAATGCCGACTTAAGTACATGAAGACCGACTCTTCTTACTGACTATGTTTTGAACCATTCTTGTGACAATAGTTATAGATTCCGATGCTTTACTTCAGGTTTACTGTATCCCTTGGACCTTCTTATTGACGATGAAACACAGAAATTGCATCGGAATTAAATAGAAAAGGCACAATGCCGACTTAAGTACAAGAAGACTGTATCTTCTTACCGTCTATGTTTTGAACCATTCCTGTGACACTAGTTATAGATTTCGATGCTTCACTCCAGGTTTACTGTATCCCTTGGACCTTCTTATTGACGATGAAACACAGAAAATGCATCGGAATTAAATACAAAAGGCATAATGCCGACTTAAGTACAAGAAGACTGACTCTTCTTACTGACTATGCTTTGAACCATTAATGTGACACTAGATATAGCTTCCGATGCTTCACTTGAGGTTTACTGTATACCTCTGACCTTCTTATTGTCGATGAAACACTGATATTGCTTCGGTATTAAATAGATTAGGCCAATATGCCGACTTAAGTACAAGAAGACAACCTCTTCTTACTGACTATGTTTTGAACCATTCCTGTGACACTAGTTATAGATTCCGATGCTTAACTTCAGGTTTATAGTATCCCTCTGACCTTCTTATTGACGATGATACATAGAAATTGCACCGGAATTAAATACAATAGGCACAAAGCCGACATAATTACAAGAAGACTGACTCTTCTTACTGTCTATGCTTTGAACCATTCCATTAACACTATTTATAGATTCCGATCCTTCACTCCAGGTTTACTGTATCCCTTGGACCTTCTTATTGACGTGAAACACTGAAATTGCATCGGAATTAAATACAAAAGCGCAATGCCGACTTATGGACAAGAAGACTCACTCTTCTTACTGACTATGTTTTGGACCATTCTTGTGACACTAGTTACAGATTCCGATGCTTCACTTCAGGTTTACTGTATCCCTCTAACCATCTTATTCACGATGAGACACAGAAATTGCATCGGAATTAATTACAAAAGGAACAATGCCGACTTAAGGACAAGAAGACTGACTCTTCTTACTATCAATGCTTTTGAACCATTCCATTGAAACTACTTATAGATTCCGATGCTTCACTTCAGGTTTACTGTATCCCTTGGACCTTCTTGTTGACGATGAAACACAGAAATTGCATCGGAATTAAATACAAAAGGCACAATGCCGACTTAAGTACATGAAGACTGACTCTTCTTACTGTCTATGCTTTGAACCATTCCATTGACTCTAGTTATAGATTCCGATGCTTCACTCCAGGTTAACTGTATCCCTTGGACCTTCTTATTGTCGATGAAACACTGAAATTGCATCGGTATTAAATAGATTAGGCAAATATGCCGACTTAAGTACAAGAAGACTGACTCTTCTTACTGACTATGTTTTGAACCATTCCTGTGACACTAGTTACTGATTCCGATGCTTCACTCCAGGTTTACTGTAGCCCTTGGACCTTCTTATTGACGATGAAACACAGAAATAGCATCGGAATTAAATACAAAAGGCACAATGCCGACTTAAGGACAAGAAGACTGACTCTTCTTACTGACTATGTTTTGAACCATTCCTGTGACACTTGTTATAGATTCCGATGCTTCACTTTAGGTTTACTGTATCCCTCTGACCTTCTTATGGACGATGAGACACAGAAATCGCACCGGAATTAAATACAAAAGGCACAATGCCGACTTAAGTACAAGAAGACTGACTCTTCTTACTTTGTATGTTTTGAACAATTCCATTGACACTACTTATAGATTCCGATGCTTCACTCTGGTTTACTGTATCCCTCTCACCTTCCTATTCACGATGAAACACAGAAATTGCATCGGAATTAAATACAAAAGGCACAATGCCGACTTATGGACAAGAAGACTGACTCTTCTTACTGACTATGTTTTGAACCATTCCTGTGACACTAGTTATAGATTCCGATGCTTCACTTCAGGTTTACTATATCCCTCTGACCTTCTTATTCACGATGAAACAAAGAAATTGCATCGAAACTAAATACAAAAGGCACAATGCCGACTTAAGCACATGAAGACTGATTCTTCTTACTGTCTATGTTTAGAAACATTCCATTGACACTAGTTATAGATTCCGATGCTTCACTTCAGGTTTACTGTATCCCTTGGACCTTCTTATTGACGATGAAACACAGAAATTGCGTCGGAATTAAATACAAGAGGCACAATGCCGAATTAAGTACATGAAGACTGACTCTTCTAACTGTCTATGCTTTGAACCTTTCCATTGACACTAATTATAGATTCCGATTCTTCACTCCAGCTTTACTGTATCTTTTGGACCTTCTTATTGTCGATGAAACACTGAAATTGCATTGGTATTAAATAGATTAGGCAAATATGCCGACTTAAGTACAAGAAGACTGACTCTTCTTACTGACTATGTTTAGAACCATTCCTGTGACACTAGTTATTGATTCCGATGCTTCTCTTCAGGTTTACTGTATCCCTTGGACCTTCTTATTGACGATGAAACACAGAAATTGCATCGGAATTAAATACAAAAGGCACAATGCCGACTTAGGTACATGAAGACTGACTCTTCTTACTGACTATGTTTTGAACCATTCCTGTGACACTAGTTATAGATTCCGATGCTTCACTTCAGGTTTACTGTATCCCTTGGACCTTCTTATTGACGATGAAACACAGAAATTGCATCGGAATTAAATCAAAAGGCACAATGCCGACTTAAGTACATGAAGACTGACTCTTCTTACTGACTATGTTTTGAACCATTCCTGTGACACTAATTATAGATTCCGATGCTACACTCCACGTTTACTGTATCTCTTGGACCTTCTTATTGACGATGAAACACAGAAATTTCATCGGAATTGAATAGAAAAGGCACAATGCCGACTTAAGTACAAGAAGACTGACTCTTCTTACTGTCTATGTTTTGAACCATTCCTGTGACACTAGTTATAGATTCCGATGCTTCACTCCAGGTTTTCTGTATCCCTTGGACCTTCGTATTGACGATGAAACACAGAAAATGCATTGGAATTAAATACAAAAGTCACAATGCCGACTTAAGTACAAGAAGACTGACTCTTCCTACAGTCTATGTTTTGAACCATTCCTGTGACACTAGTTATAGATTCCGATGCTTCACTTCAGGTTTACTGTATGCATCTGACCTTCCTATTGACGATGAAACACAAAAAATTGCATCGGAATTAAATAGAAAAGGCACAATGCAGACTTAAATATAAGGAGACTGACTCTTCCTACTGTCTATCTTTTGAATCATACCTGTGACACTAGTTATAGATTCTGATGCTTCACTTCTGGTTTACTGTATCCCTCTGACTTTCTTATTGACGATGAGACACAGAAATTGCACCGGAATTAAATACAAAAGGCACATTGCCGACTTAAGTACATGAAGACTGACTCTTCTTACTGACTATGTTTTGAAGCATTCCTGTGACACTAGCTATAGATTCCGATGCTTCACTTCAGGTTTACTGTATCCCTTGGACCTTCTTATTGTCGATGAAACACAGAAATTGCATTGGAATTAAATACAAAAGGCACAATGGCGACTTAAGTACTAGAAGACTGACTCTACTTACTGACTACGCTTTGAACCATTTCTGTCACACTAGTTATAGATTCCGATGTTTCACGTCAGGTTTACTGTATCCCTTGGACCTTCTTATTGACGATGAAACACAGAAATTGCATCGGAATTAAATACAAAAGGCACAATGCCGACTTAAGTACAAGAAGACTGACTCTTCTTACTGACTATGTTTTGAACCATTCCTGTGACACTAGTTTTAGAATCCGATGATTCACTTCAGGTTTACTGTATCACTCTCACCTTATTGACGATGAAACACAGAAATTGCACCGGAATTAAATACAAAAGGCACAATGCCGACTTAAGTACATGAAGACCGACTCTTCTTACTGACTATGTTTTGAACCATTCTTGTGACAATAGTTATAGATTCCGATGCTTTACTTCAGGTTTACTGTATCCCTTGGACCTTCTTATTGACGATGAAACACAGAAATTGCATCGGAATTAAATAGAAAAGGCACAATGCCGACTTAAGTACAAGAAGACTGTATCTTCTTACTGTCTATGTTTTGAACCATTCCTGTGACACTAGTTATAGATTTCGATGCTTCACTCCAGGTTTACTGTATCCCTTGGACCTTCTTATTGACGATGAAACACAGAAAATGCATCGGAATTAAATACAAAAGGCATAATGCCGACTTAAGTACAAGAAGACTGACTCTTCTTACTGACTATGCTTTGAACCATTAATGTGACACTAGATATAGCTTCCGATGCTTCACTTGAGGTTTACTGTATACCTCTGACCTTCTTATTGTCGATGAAACACTGATATTGCTTCGGTATTAAATAGATTAGGCCAATATGCCGACTTAAGTACAAGAAGACAACCTCTTCTTACTGACTATGTTTTGAACCATTCCTGTGACACTAGTTATAGATTCCGATGCTTAACTTCAGGTTTATAGTATCCCTCTGACCTTCTTATTGACGATGATACATAGAAATTGCACCGGAATTAAATACAATAGGCACAAAGCCGACATAATTACAAGAAGACTGACTCTTCTTACTGTCTATGCTTTGAACCATTCCATTAACACTATTTATAGATTCCGATCCTTCACTCCAGGTTTACTGTATCCCTTGGACCTTCTTATTGACGTGAAACACTGAAATTGCATCGGAATTAAATACAAAAGCGCAATGCCGACTTATGGACAAGAAGACTCACTCTTCTTACTGACTATGTTTTGGACCATTCTTGTGACACTAGTTACAGATTCCGATGCTTCACTTCAGGTTTACTGTATCCCTCTAACCATCTTATTCACGATGAGACACAGAAATTGCATCGGAATTAATTACAAAAGGAACAATGCCGACTTAAGGACAAGAAGACTGACTCTTCTTACTATCAATGCTTTTGAACCATTCCATTGAAACTACTTATAGATTCCGATGCTTCACTTCAGGTTTACTGTATCCCTTGGACCTTCTTGTTGACGATGAAACACAGAAATTGCATCGGAATTAAATACAAAAGGCACAATGCCGACTTAAGTACATGAAGACTGACTCTTCTTACTGTCTATGCTTTGAACCATTCCATTGACTCTAGTTATAGATTCCGATGCTTCACTCCAGGTTAACTGTATCCCTTGGACCTTCTTATTGTCGATGAAACACTGAAATTGCATCGGTATTAAATAGATTAGGCAAATATGCCGACTTAAGTACAAGAAGACTGACTCTTCTTACTGACTATGTTTTGAACCATTCCTGTGACACTAGTTACTGATTCCGATGCTTCACTCCAGGTTTACTGTAGCCCTTGGACCTTCTTATTGACGATGAAACACAGAAATAGCATCGGAATTAAATACAAAAGGCACAATGCCGACTTAAGGACAAGAAGACTGACTCTTCTTACTGACTATGTTTTGAACCATTCCTGTGACACTTGTTATAGATTCCGATGCTTCACTTTAGGTTTACTGTATCCCTCTGACCTTCTTATGGACGATGAGACACAGAAATCGCACCGGAATTAAATACAAAAGGCACAATGCCGACTTAAGTACAAGAAGACTGACTCTTCTTACTTTGTATGTTTTGAACAATTCCATTGACACTACTTATAGATTCCGATGCTTCACTCTGGTTTACTGTATCCCTCTCACCTTCCTATTCACGATGAAACACAGAATTTGCATCGGAATTAAATACAAAAGGCACAATGCCGACTTATGGACAAGAAGACTGACTCTTCTTACTGACTATGTTTTGAACCATTCCTGTGACACTAGTTATAGATTCCGATGCTTCACTTCAGGTTTACAATATCCCTCTGACCTTCTTATTCACGATGAAACAAAGAAATTGCATCGAAACTAAATACAAAAGGCACAATGCCGACTTAAGCACATGAAGACTGATTCTTCTTACTGTCTATGTTTAGAAACATTCCATTGACACTAGTTATAGATTCCGATGCTTCACTTCAGGTTTACTGTATCCCTTGGACCTTCTTATTGACGATGAAACACAGAAATTGCGTCGGAATTAAATACAAGAGGCACAATGCCGAATTAAGTACATGAAGACTGACTCTTCTAACTGTCTATGCTTTGAACCTTTCCATTGACACTAATTATAGATTCCGATTCTTCACTCCAGCTTTACTGTATCTTTTGGACCTTCTTATTGTCGATGAAACACTGAAATTGCATTGGTATTAAATAGATTAGGCAAATATGCCGACTTAAGTACAAGAAGACTGACTCTTCTTACTGACTATGTTTAGAACCATTCCTGTGACACTAGTTATTGATTCCGATGCTTCTCTTCAGGTTTACTGTATCCCTTGGACCTTCTTATTGACGATGAAACACAGAAATTGCATCGGAATTAAATACAAAAGGCACAATGCCGACTTAGGTACATGAAGACTGACTCTTCTTACTGACTATGTTTTGAACCATTCCTGTGACACTAGTTATAGATTCCGATGCTTCACTTCAGGTTTACTGTATCCCTTGGACCTTCTTATTGACGATGAAACACAGAAATTGCATCGGAATTAAATCAAAAGGCACAATGCCGACTTAAGTACATGAAGACTGACTCTTCTTACTGACTATGTTTTGAACCATTCCTGTGACACTAATTATAGATTCCGATGCTACACTCCACGTTTACTGTATCTCTTGGACCTTCTTATTGACGATGAAACACAGAAATTTCATCGGAATTGAATAGAAAAGGCACAATGCCGACTTAAGTACAAGAAGACTGACTCTTCTTACTGTCTATGTTTTGAACCATTCCTGTGACACTAGTTATAGATTCCGATGCTTCACTCCAGGTTTTCTGTATCCCTTGGACCTTCGTATTGACGATGAAACACAGAAAATGCATTGGAATTAAATACAAAAGTCACAATGCCGACTTAAGTACAAGAAGACTGACTCTTCCTACAGTCTATGTTTTGAACCATTCCTGTGACACTAGTTATAGATTCCGATGCTTCACTTCAGGTTTACTGTATGCATCTGACCTTCCTATTGACGATGAAACACAAAAAATTGCATCGGAATTAAATAGAAAAGGCACAATGCAGACTTAAATATAAGGAGACTGACTCTTCCTACTGTCTATCTTTTGAATCATACCTGTGACACTAGTTATAGATTCTGATGCTTCACTTCTGGTTTACTGTATCCCTCTGACTTTCTTATTGACGATGAGACACAGAAATTGCACCGGAATTAAATACAAAAGGCACATTGCCGACTTAAGTACATGAAGACTGACTCTTCTTACTGACTATGTTTTGAAGCATTCCTGTGACACTAGCTATAGATTCCGATGCTTCACTTCAGGTTTACTGTATCCCTTGGACCTTCTTATTGTCGATGAAACACAGAAATTGCATTGGAATTAAATACAAAAGGCACAATGGCGACTTAAGTACTAGAAGACTGACTCTACTTACTGACTACGCTTTGAACCATTTCTGTCACACTAGTTATAGATTCCGATGTTTCACGTCAGGTTTACTGTATCCCTTGGACCTTCTTATTGACGATGAAACACAGAAATTGCATCGGAATTAAATACAAAAGGCACAATGCCGACTTAAGTACAAGAAGACTGACTCTTCTTACTGACTATGTTTTGAACCATTCCTGTGACACTAGTTTTAGAATCCGATGATTCACTTCAGGTTTACTGTATCACTCTCACCTTATTGACGATGAAACACAGAAATTGCACCGGAATTAAATACAAAAGGCACAATGCCGACTTAAGTACATGAAGACCGACTCTTCTTACTGACTATGTTTTGAACCATTCTTGTGACAATAGTTATAGATTCCGATGCTTTACTTCAGGTTTACTGTATCCCTTGGACCTTCTTATTGACGATGAAACACAGAAATTGCATCGGAATTAAATAGAAAAGGCACAATGCCGACTTAAGTACAAGAAGACTGTATCTTCTTACCGTCTATGTTTTGAACCATTCCTGTGACACTAGTTATAGATTTCGATGCTTCACTCCAGGTTTACTGTATCCCTTGGACCTTCTTATTGACGATGAAACACAGAAAATGCATCGGAATTAAATACAAAAGGCATAATGCCGACTTAAGTACAAGAAGACTGACTCTTCTTACTGACTATGCTTTGAACCATTAATGTGACACTAGATATAGCTTCCGATGCTTCACTTGAGGTTTACTGTATACCTCTGACCTTCTTATTGTCGATGAAACACTGATATTGCTTCGGTATTAAATAGATTAGGCCAATATGCCGACTTAAGTACAAGAAGACAACCTCTTCTTACTGACTATGTTTTGAACCATTCCTGTGACACTAGTTATAGATTCCGATGCTTAACTTCAGGTTTATAGTATCCCTCTGACCTTCTTATTGACGATGATACATAGAAATTGCACCGGAATTAAATACAATAGGCACAAAGCCGACATAATTACAAGAAGACTGACTCTTCTTACTGTCTATGCTTTGAACCATTCCATTAACACTATTTATAGATTCCGATCCTTCACTCCAGGTTTACTGTATCCCTTGGACCTTCTTATTGACGTGAAACACTGAAATTGCATCGGAATTAAATACAAAAGCGCAATGCCGACTTATGGACAAGAAGACTCACTCTTCTTACTGACTATGTTTTGGACCATTCTTGTGACACTAGTTACAGATTCCGATGCTTCACTTCAGGTTTACTGTATCCCTCTAACCATCTTATTCACGATGAGACACAGAAATTGCATCGGAATTAATTACAAAAGGAACAATGCCGACTTAAGGACAAGAAGACTGACTCTTCTTACTATCAATGCTTTTGAACCATTCCATTGAAACTACTTATAGATTCCGATGCTTCACTTCAGGTTTACTGTATCCCTTGGACCTTCTTGTTGACGATGAAACACAGAAATTGCATCGGAATTAAATACAAAAGGCACAATGCCGACTTAAGTACATGAAGACTGACTCTTCTTACTGTCTATGCTTTGAACCATTCCATTGACTCTAGTTATAGATTCCGATGCTTCACTCCAGGTTAACTGTATCCCTTGGACCTTCTTATTGTCGATGAAACACTGAAATTGCATCGGTATTAAATAGATTAGGCAAATATGCCGACTTAAGTACAAGAAGACTGACTCTTCTTACTGACTATGTTTTGAACCATTCCTGTGACACTAGTTACTGATTCCGATGCTTCACTCCAGGTTTACTGTAGCCCTTGGACCTTCTTATTGACGATGAAACACAGAAATAGCATAGGAATTAAATACAAAAGGCACAATGCCGACTTAAGGACAAGAAGACTGACTCTTCTTACTGACTATGTTTTGAACCATTCCTGTGACACTTGTTATAGATTCCGATGCTTCACTTTAGGTTTACTGTATCCCTCTGACCTTCTTATGGACGATGAGACACAGAAATCGCACCGGAATTAAATACAAAAGGCACAATGCCGACTTAAGTACAAGAAGACTGACTCTTCTTACTTTGTATGTTTTGAACAATTCCATTGACACTACTTATAGATTCCGATGCTTCACTCTGGTTTACTGTATCCCTCTCACCTTCCTATTCACGATGAAACACAGAAATTGCATCGGAATTAAATACAAAAGGCACAATGCCGACTTATGGACAAGAAGACTGACTCTTCTTACTGACTATGTTTTGAACCATTCCTGTGACACTAGTTATAGATTCCGATGCTTCACTTCAGGTTTACTATATCCCTCTGGCCATCTTATTCACGATGAAACAAAGAAATTGCATCGAAACTAAATACAAAAGGCACAATGCCGACTTAAGCACATGAAGACTGATTCTTCTTACTGTCTATGTTTAGAAACATTCCATTGACACTAGTTATAGATTCCGATGCTTCACTTCAGGTTTACTGTATCCCTTGGACCTTCTTATTGACGATGAAACACAGAAATTGCGTCGGAATTAAATACAAGAGGCACAATGCCGAATTAAGTACATGAAGACTGACTCTTCTAACTGTCTATGCTTTGAACCTTTCCATTGACACTAATTATAGATTCCGATTCTTCACTCCAGCTTTACTGTATCTTTTGGACCTTCTTATTGTCGATGAAACACTGAAATTGCATTGGTATTAAATAGATTAGGCAAATATGCCGACTTAAGTACAAGAAGACTGACTCTTCTTACTGACTATGTTTAGAACCATTCCTGTGACACTAGTTATTGATTCCGATGCTTCTCTTCAGGTTTACTGTATCCCTTGGACCTTCTTATTGACGATGAAACACAGAAATTGCATCGGAATTAAATACAAAAGGCACAATGCCGACTTAGGTACATGAAGACTGACTCTTCTTACTGACTATGTTTTGAACCATTCCTGTGACACTAGTTATAGATTCCGATGCTTCACTTCAGGTTTACTGTATCCCTTGGACCTTCTTATTGACGATGAAACACAGAAATTGCATCGGAATTAAATCAAAAGGCACAATGCCGACTTAAGTACATGAAGACTGACTCTTCTTACTGACTATGTTTTGAACCATTCCTGTGACACTAATTATAGATTCCGATGCTACACTCCACGTTTACTGTATCTCTTGGACCTTCTTATTGACGATGAAACACAGAAATTTCATCGGAATTGAATAGAAAAGGCACAATGCCGACTTAAGTACAAGAAGACTGACTCTTCTTACTGTCTATGTTTTGAACCATTCCTGTGACACTAGTTATAGATTCCGATGCTTCACTCCAGGTTTTCTGTATCCCTTGGACCTTCGTATTGACGATGAAACACAGAAAATGCATTGGAATTAAATACAAAAGTCACAATGCCGACTTAAGTACAAGAAGACTGACTCTTCCTACAGTCTATGTTTTGAACCATTCCTGTGACACTAGTTATAGATTCCGATGCTTCACTTCAGGTTTACTGTATGCATCTGACCTTCCCATTGACGATGAAACACAAAAAATTGCATCGGAATTAAATAGAAAAGGCACAATGCAGACTTAAATATAAGGAGACTGACTCTTCCTACTGTCTATCTTTTGAATCATACCTGTGACACTAGTTATAGATTCTGATGCTTCACTTCTGGTTTACTGTATCCCTCTGACTTTCTTATTGACGATGAGACACAGAAATTGCACCGGAATTAAATACAAAAGGCACATTGCCGACTTAAGTACATGAAGACTGACTCTTCTTACTGACTATGTTTTGAAGCATTCCTGTGACACTAGCTATAGATTCCGATGCTTCACTTCAGGTTTACTGTATCCCTTGGACCTTCTTATTGTCGATGAAACACAGAAATTGCATTGGAATTAAATACAAAAGGCACAATGGCGACTTAAGTACTAGAAGACTGACTCTACTTACTGACTACGCTTTGAACCATTTCTGTCACACTAGTTATAGATTCCGATGTTTCACGTCAGGTTTACTGTATCCCTTGGACCTTCTTATTGACGATGAAACACAGAAATTGCATCGGAATTAAATACAAAAGGCACAATGCCGACTTAAGTACAAGAAGACTGACTCTTCTTACTGACTATGTTTTGAACCATTCCTGTGACACTAGTTTTAGAATCCGATGATTCACTTCAGGTTTACTGTATCACTCTCACCTTATTGACGATGAAACACAGAAATTGCACCGGAATTAAATACAAAAGGCACAATGCCGACTTAAGTACATGAAGACCGACTCTTCTTACTGACTATGTTTTGAACCATTCTTGTGACAATAGTTATAGATTCCGATGCTTTACTTCAGGTTTACTGTATCCCTTGGACCTTCTTATTGACGATGAAACACAGAAATTGCATCGGAATTAAATAGAAAAGGCACAATGCCGACTTAAGTACAAGAAGACTGTATCTTCTTACCGTCTATGTTTTGAACCATTCCTGTGACACTAGTTATAGATTTCGATGCTTCACTCCAGGTTTACTGTATCCCTTGGACCTTCTTATTGACGATGAAACACAGAAAATGCATCGGAATTAAATACAAAAGGCATAATGCCGACTTAAGTACAAGAAGACTGACTCTTCTTACTGACTATGCTTTGAACCATTAATGTGACACTAGATATAGCTTCCGATGATTCACTTGAGGTTTACTGTATACCTCTGACCTTCTTATTGTCGATGAAACACTGATATTGCTTCGGTATTAAATAGATTAGGCCAATATGCCGACTTAAGTACAAGAAGACAACCTCTTCTTACTGACTATGTTTTGAACCATTCCTGTGACACTAGTTATAGATTCCGATGCTTAACTTCAGGTTTATAGTATCCCTCTGACCTTCTTATTGACGATGATACATAGAAATTGCACCGGAATTAAATACAATAGGCACAAAGCCGACATAATTACAAGAAGACTGACTCTTCTTACTGTCTATGCTTTGAACCATTCCATTAACACTATTTATAGATTCCGATCCTTCACTCCAGGTTTACTGTATCCCTTGGACCTTCTTATTGACGTGAAACACTGAAATTGCATCGGAATTAAATACAAAAGCGCAATGCCGACTTATGGACAAGAAGACTCACTCTTCTTACTGACTATGTTTTGGACCATTCTTGTGACACTAGTTACAGATTCCGATGCTTCACTTCAGGTTTACTGTATCCCTCTAACCATCTTATTCACGATGAGACACAGAAATTGCATCGGAATTAATTACAAAAGGAACAATGCCGACTTAAGGACAAGAAGACTGACTCTTCTTACTATCAATGCTTTTGAACCATTCCATTGAAACTACTTATAGATTCCGATGCTTCACTTCAGGTTTACTGTATCCCTTGGACCTTCTTGTTGACGATGAAACACAGAAATTGCATCGGAATTAAATACAAAAGGCACAATGCCGACTTAAGTACATGAAGACTGACTCTTCTTACTGTCTATGCTTTGAACCATTCCATTGACTCTAGTTATAGATTCCGATGCTTCACTCCAGGTTAACTGTATCCCTTGGACCTTCTTATTGTCGATGAAACACTGAAATTGCATCGGTATTAAATAGATTAGGCAAATATGCCGACTTAAGTACAAGAAGACTGACTCTTCTTACTGACTATGTTTTGAACCATTCCTGTGACACTAGTTACTGATTCCGATGCTTCACTCCAGGTTTACTGTAGCCCTTGGACCTTCTTATTGACGATGAAACACAGAAATAGCATCGGAATTAAATACAAAAGGCACAATGCCGACTTAAGGACAAGAAGACTGACTCTTCTTACTGACTATGTTTTGAACCATTCCTGTGACACTTGTTATAGATTCCGATGCTTCACTTTAGGTTTACTGTATCCCTCTGACCTTCTTATGGACGATGAGACACAGAAATCGCACCGGAATTAAATACAAAAGGCACAATGCCGACTTAAGTACAAGAAGACTGACTCTTCTTACTTTGTATGTTTTGAACAATTCCATTGACACTACTTATAGATTCCGATGCTTCACTCTGGTTTACTGTATCCCTCTCACCTTCCTATTCACGATGAAACACAGAAATTGCATCGGAATTAAATACAAAAGGCACAATGCCGACTTATGGACAAGAAGACTGACTCTTCTTACTGACTATGTTTTGAACCATTCCTGTGACACTAGTTATAGATTCCGATGCTTCACTTCAGGTTTACTATATCCCTCTGACCTTCTTATTCACGATGAAACAAAGAAATTGCATCGAAACTAAATACAAAAGGCACAATGCCGACTTAAGCACATGAAGACTGATTCTTCTTACTGTCTATGTTTAGAAACATTCCATTGACACTAGTTATAGATTCCGATGCTTCACTTCAGGTTTACTGTATCCCTTGGACCTTCTTATTGACGATGAAACACAGAAATTGCGTCGGAATTAAATACAAGAGGCACAATGCCGAATTAAGTACATGAAGACTGACTCTTCTAACTGTCTATGCTTTGAACCTTTCCATTGACACTAATTATAGATTCCGATTCTTCACTCCAGCTTTACTGTATCTTTTGGACCTTCTTATTGTCGATGAAACACTGAAATTGCATTGGTATTAAATAGATTAGGCAAATATGCCGACTTAAGTACAAGAAGACTGACTCTTCTTACTGACTATGTTTAGAACCATTCCTGTGACACTAGTTATTGATTCCGATGCTTCTCTTCAGGTTTACTGTATCCCTTGGACCTTCTTATTGACGATGAAACACAGAAATTGCATCGGAATTAAATACAAAAGGCACAATGCCGACTTAGGTACATGAAGACTGACTCTTCTTACTGACTATGTTTTGAACCATTCCTGTGACACTAGTTATAGATTCCGATGCTTCACTTCAGGTTTACTGTATCCCTTGGACCTTCTTATTGACGATGAAACACAGAAATTGCATCGGAATTAAATCAAAAGGCACAATGCCGACTTAAGTACATGAAGACTGACTCTTCTTACTGACTATGTTTTGAACCATTCCTGTGACACTAATTATAGATTCCGATGCTACACTCCACGTTTACTGTATCTCTTGGACCTTCTTATTGACGATGAAACACAGAAATTTCATCGGAATTGAATGGAAAAGGCACAATGCCGACTTAAGTACAAGAAGACTGACTCTTCTTACTGTCTATGTTTTGAACCATTCCTGTGACACTAGTTATAGATTCCGATGCTTCACTCCAGGTTTTCTGTATCCCTTGGACCTTCGTATTGACGATGAAACACAGAAAATGCATTGGAATTAAATACAAAAGTCACAATGCCGACTTAAGTACAAGAAGACTGACTCTTCCTACAGTCTATGTTTTGAACCATTCCTGTGACACTAGTTATAGATTCCGATGCTTCACTTCAGGTTTACTGTATGCATCTGACCTTCCTATTGACGATGAAACACAAAAAATTGCATCGGAATTAAATAGAAAAGGCACAATGCAGACTTAAATATAAGGAGACTGACTCTTCCTACTGTCTATCTTTTGAATCATACCTGTGACACTAGTTATAGATTCTGATGCTTCACTTCTGGTTTACTGTATCCCTCTGACTTTCTTATTGACGATGAGACACAGAAATTGCACCGGAATTAAATACAAAAGGCACATTGCCGACTTAAGTACATGAAGACTGACTCTTCTTACTGACTATGTTTTGAAGCATTCCTGTGACACTAGCTATAGATTCCGATGCTTCACTTCAGGTTTACTGTATCCCTTGGACCTTCTTATTGTCGATGAAACACAGAAATTGCATTGGAATTAAATACAAAAGGCACAATGGCGACTTAAGTACTAGAAGACTGACTCTACTTACTGACTACGCTTTGAACCATTTCTGTCACACTAGTTATAGATTCCGATGTTTCACGTCAGGTTTACTGTATCCCTTGGACCTTCTTATTGACGATGAAACACAGTAATTGCATCGGAATTAAATACAAAAGGCACAATGCCGACTTAAGTACAAGAAGACTGACTCTTCTTACTGACTATGTTTTGAACCATTCCTGTGACACTAGTTTTAGAATCCGATGATTCACTTCAGGTTTACTGTATCACTCTCACCTTATTGACGATGAAACACAGAAATTGCACCGGAATTAAATACAAAAGGCACAATGCCGACTTAAGTACATGAAGACCGACTCTTCTTACTGACTATGTTTTGAACCATTCTTGTGACAATAGTTATAGATTCCGATGCTTTACTTCAGGTTTACTGTATCCCTTGGACCTTCTTATTGACGATGAAACACAGAAATTGCATCGGAATTAAATAGAAAAGGCACAATGCCGACTTAAGTACAAGAAGACTGTATCTTCTTACCGTCTATGTTTTGAACCATTCCTGTGACACTAGTTATAGATTTCGATGCTTCACTCCAGGTTTACTGTATCCCTTGGACCTTCTTATTGACGATGAAACACAGAAAATGCATCGGAATTAAATACAAAAGGCATAATGCCGACTTAAGTACAAGAAGACTGACTCTTCTTACTGACTATGCTTTGAACCATTAATGTGACACTAGATATAGCTTCCGATGCTTCACTTGAGGTTTACTGTATACCTCTGACCTTCTTATTGTCGATGAAACACTGATATTGCTTCGGTATTAAATAGATTAGGCCAATATGCCGACTTAAGTACAAGAAGACAACCTCTTCTTACTGACTATGTTTTGAACCATTCCTGTGACACTAGTTATAGATTCCGATGCTTAACTTCAGGTTTATAGTATCCCTCTGACCTTCTTATTGACGATGATACATAGAAATTGCACCGGAATTAAATACAATAGGCACAAAGCCGACATAATTACAAGAAGACTGACTCTTCTTACTGTCTATGCTTTGAACCATTCCATTAACACTATTTATAGATTCCGATCCTTCACTCCAGGTTTACTGTATCCCTTGGACCTTCTTATTGACGTGAAACACTGAAATTGCATCGGAATTAAATACAAAAGCGCAATGCCGACTTATGGACAAGAAGACTCACTCTTCTTACTGACTATGTTTTGGACCATTCTTGTGACACTAGTTACAGATTCCGATGCTTCACTTCAGGTTTACTGTATCCCTCTAACCATCTTATTCACGATGAGACACAGAAATTGCATCGGAATTAATTACAAAAGGAACAATGCCGACTTAAGGACAAGAAGACTGACTCTTCTTACTATCAATGCTTTTGAACCATTCCATTGAAACTACTTATAGATTCCGATGCTTCACTTCAGGTTTACTGTATCCCTTGGACCTTCTTGTTGACGATGAAACACAGAAATTGCATCGGAATTAAATACAAAAGGCACAATGCCGACTTAAGTACATGAAGACTGACTCTTCTTACTGTCTATGCTTTGAACCATTCCATTGACTCTAGTTATAGATTCCGATGCTTCACTCCAGGTTAACTGTATCCCTTGGACCTTCTTATTGTCGATGAAACACTGAAATTGCATCGGTATTAAATAGATTAGGCAAATATGCCGACTTAAGTACAAGAAGACTGACTCTTCTTACTGACTATGTTTTGAACCATTCCTGTGACACTAGTTATAGATTCCGATGCTTCACTTCAGGTTTACTGTATCCCTTGGACCTTCTTATTGACGATGAAACACAGAAATTGCATCGGAATTAAATACAAAAGGCACATTGCCGACTTAAGTACATGAAGACTGACTCTTCTTACTGACTATGTTTTAAACCATTCCTGTGACACTAGTTATAGATTCCGATGCTTCACTTTAGGTTTACTGTATCCCTTGGACCTTCTTGTTGACGATGAAACACAGAAATTGCATCGGAATTAAATAAAAAAGGCACAATGTCGACTTAAGTACATGAAGACTGAATTTTCTTACTGACTATGTTTTCAAGCATTCCTGTGACACTAGTTACAGATTCCGATGCTACACTCCAGGTTTACTGTATCCCTTGGACCTTCTTCTTGCCGATGACACACAGGAATTTCATCGGAATTAAATACAAAAGGCACAATGCCGACTTAAGGACAAGAAGACTGACTCTTCTTTCTGACTATGATTTGAACCATTCCTCTGACACTAGTTATAGATTCCGATGCTTCACTTCAGGTTTACTGTATACCTCTGACCTTCTTATTGTCGATGAGACACTGAAATTGCATCGGAATTAAATACAAAAGGCACAATGCCGACTTAAGTACTAGAAGACTGACTCTTCTTACTGACTACGTTTTGAACCATTTCTGTGACACTAGTTACAGATTCCGATGCTTCACGTCAGGTTCACTGTATCCCATGGACCTTCTTATTGACGATGAAACACAGAAATTGCATCGGAATTAAATACAAAATTCACAATGCCGACTTAAGTACAAGAAGGCTGACTCCTTTACTGACTAAGTTTTGAACCATTCCTGTGACACTAGTTTTAGAATCCAATGATTCACTTCAGGTTTACTGTATCCCTCTCACCTTATTGACGATGAAACACAGAAATTGCACCGGAATTAAATACAAAATTCACAATGCCGACTTAAGTACAAGAAGACTGACTCTTCTTACTGACTATGTTTTAAACCATTCCTGTGACACTAGTTATAGATTCCGATGCTTCACTTTAGGTTTACTGTATCCCTTGGACCTTCTTGTTGACGATGAAACACAGAAATTGCATCGGAATTAAATAAAAAAGGCACAATGTCGACTTAAGTACATGAAGACTGAATTTTCTTACTGACTATGTTTTCAAGCATTCCTGTGACACTAGTTACAGATTCCGATGCTACACTCCAGGTTTACTGTATCCCTTGGACCTTCTTCTTGCCGATGAAACACAGGAATTTCATCGGAATTAAATACAAAAGGCACAATGCCGACTTAAGGACAAGAAGACTGACTCTTCTTTCTGACTATGATTTGAACCATTCCTCTGACACTAGTTATAGATTCCGATGCTTCACTTCAGGTTTACTGTATACCTCTGACCTTCTTATTGTCGATGAGACACTGAAATTGCATCGGAATTAAATACAAAAGGCACAATGCCGACTTAAGTACTAGAAGACTGACTCTTCTTACTGACTACGTTTTGAACCATTTCTGTGACACTAGTTACAGATTCCGATGCTTCACGTCAGGTTTACTGTATCCCATGGACCTTCTTATTGACGATGAGACACAAAAATTGCATCGGAATTAAATAGAAAAGGCACAATGCCGACTTAAGTACAAGAAGACTGTATCTTCTTACTGTCTATGTTGTGATCCAATCCTGTGACACTAGTTATAGATTCCGATGCTTCACTCCAGGTTTACTATATCCCTTGGACCTTCTTAATGACGATGAAACACAGAAAATACAACGAAATTAAATTCAAAAGGCATAACGCCGACTTAAGGACAAGAAGACTGACTCTTCTTACTGACTATGTTTTGAACCATTCCTGTGACACTAGTTCTAGATTCTGATGCTTCACTTCAGGTTTATTGTATCCCTTGGACCTTCTTATTGACGATGAAACACAGCTATTGCATCGGAATTAAATAGAAAAGTCACAATGCCGACTTAAGTACAAGAAGACTGTATCTTCTTACTGTCTATGTTTGAACCATTCCTGTGACACTAGTTATAGATTCCCTTGCTTCACTTGAGGTTTACTGTATACCTCTGACCTTCTTATTGTCGATGAAACACTGATATTGCTTCGGTATTAAATAGATTAGGCAAATATGCCGGCTTAAGTACAAGAAGACAACCTCTTCTCACTGACTATGTTTTGAACCATTCCTGTGACACTAGTTATAAATTCCGATGCTTCACTTCAGGTTTATTGTATCCCTCTGACATTCTTATTGACGATGATACACAGAAATTGCACCGGAATTAAATACAATAGGCACAAAGCCGACATAATTACAAGAAGACTGACTCTTCTTACTGTCTATGCTTTGAACCATTCGATTAACACTATTTATCGATTCCGATACTTCACTCCGGATTTACTGTATCCCTTGGACCTTCTTATTGACGTGAAACACTGAAATTGCATCGGAATTAAATACAAAAGCACAATGCCGACTTATGGACAAGAAGACTCACTCTTCTTACTGACTATGTTTTGAACCATTTCTGTGACACTAGGTATAGATTCCGATGCTTCACTTCAGGGTTACTGTATCCCTCTAACCTTCTTATTCACGATGAAACACAGAAATTGCACCGGAATTAATTACAAAAGGAACAACGCCGACTTAAGGACAAGAAGACTGACTCTTCTTACTATCAATGTTTTGAACCATTCCATTGACACTAGTTATAGATTCCGATGTTTCACTTCAGGTTTACTGTATCCCCTGGACCTTCTTGTTGACGATGAAGCACAGAAATTGCATCGGAATTAAATACAAAAGGCACAATGCCCACTTAAGTACATGAAGTCTGACTCTTCTTACTGTCTATGCTTTGAACCATTCCATTGACCCTAGTTATAGATTCCGATGCTTCACTCCAGGTTTACTGTATCCCTTGGAACTTCTTATTGTCGATGAAACACTGAAATTGCATCGGTATTAAATAGATTAGGCAAATATGCCGACTTAAGTACAAGAAGACTGACTCTTCTTACTGACTATGTTTTGAACCATTCCTGTGACACTAGTTATAGATTCCGATGCTTCACATCAGGTTTACTGTATCCATTGGACCTTCTTATTGACGATGAAGCACAGAAATTGCATCGGAATTAAATACAAAAGGCACATTGCCGTCTTAAGTACATGAAGACTGACTCTTCTTACTGACTATTTTTTGAACTATTCCTGTGACACTAGTTATAGATTCCGATGCTTCACTTCAGGTTTACTGTATCCCTTGGAACTTCTTATTGACGATGAAACACAGAAATTGCATCGGAATTAATTACAAAAGGCACAATGCCGACTTAAGTACTTGAAGACTGACTTTTCTTACTGACTATGTTTTCAAGCATTCCTGTGACACTAGTTACAGATTCCGATGCTACACTCCAGGTTTACTGTATCCCTTGGACCTTCTTCTTGACGATGAAACACAGAAATTTAATCGGAATTAAATACAAAAGGCACAATGCCGACTTAAGGACAAGAAGACTGACCATTCTTTCTGACTATGTTTTGAACCATTCCTCTGACACTAGTTACAGATTCCGATGCTTCACTTCAGGTTTACTGTATCCCTCTGACCTTCTTATTGACGATGAAACACAGAAATTGCATCGGAATTAAATACAAAAGGCACAATGCCGACTTAAGTACAAGAAGACTGTATCTTCTTACTGTCTATGTTTTGAAATATTCCTGTGACACTAGTTACTGATTCCGATGCTTCACTCCAGATTTACTGTATTACTTGGACCTTCTTATTGACGATGAAATACAGAAATAGCATCGGAATTAACTACAAAAGGCACAATGCCGACTTAAGGACAAGAAGACTGACTCTTCTTACTGACTATGTTTTGAACCATTCCTGTGACACTAGTTATAGATTCCGATGCTTGACTTCAAGTTTACAGTATCCCTTGGACTTTCTTATTGACGATGAAACACAGATATTGCATCGGAATTTAATACGAAAAGCACAATGCCGTCTCAAGTACAAGAAGACTGACTCTTCTTAATGTCAATGCTTTGAGCCATACCTGTGACACTAGTTATAGATTCCGATGCTTCACTTCAGGTTTACTGTATCCCTCTGACCTTCTTATTGTCGATCAAACACATAAATTGCATTGGAATTAAATACAAAATGCACAATGCCGACTTAAGAACTAGAAGACTGACTCTTCTTACTGACTACGCTTTGAACCATTTCTGTGACACTAGTTATAGATCCCGATGCTTCACTTCAGTGTTACTGTATCCCTCTGATCATCTTATTGACGATGAAACACAGAAATTGCATCGGAATCAAATACAAAAGGCACAATGCCGACTTAAGTACAAGAAGACTGACTCTTCTTACTGTCTATGTTTTGAACCATTCCTGTGACACTAGTTATAGATTCCGATGCTTCACGTAAGGTTTACTGTATCCCTTGGACCTTCTCATTGACGATGAAACACAGAAATTGCATCGGAATTAAATACAATAGGCACAATGCCGACTTAAGTACAAGTAGACTGACTCTTCCTACTGACTATGATTTGAACCATTCCTGTGACACTAGTTTTAGAATCCGATGATTCACTTCATGTTTACTGTATCCCTCTGACCTTATTGACGATGAAACACAGATAGAGCACCGGAATTAAATACAAAAGGCACAATGCCGACTTAAGTACATGAAGACCGACTCTTCTTACTGACTATGTTTTGAACCATTCCTGTGACACTAGTTATAGGTTCCGATGCTTCACTCCAGGTTTACTGTATCCCTTGGACCTTCTTAATGACGATGAAACACAGAAAATGCATCGGAATTAAATACAAGCGGCATAATGCCGACTTAAGAACAAGAAGACTGACTCTTCTTACTGACTATGTTTTGAACCATTCCTGTGACACTAGTTATAGATTCCGATGCTTCACTTCAGGTTTACTGTATACCTCTGACCTTCTTATTGTCGATGAAGCACTGATATTGCTTCGGTATTAAAGAGATTAGGCAAATATGCCGACTTAAGTACAAGAAGACAACGTCTTCTTACTGACTATGTTTTGAACCATTCCTTTGACACTAGTTATAGATTCCGATGCTTCATTTCAGGTTTACTGTATCCCTTGGACCTTCTTATTGACGATGAAACACAGAAATTGCATCGGAATTAAATACAAAAGGCACAATGCAGACTTAAGTACACGAAGACTGACTCTTCTTACTGACTATGTTTTGAACCATTCCTGTGACACTAGTTATAGATTCCGACGCTTCACTTCAGGTTTACTGTATCCCTCTGACCTTGTTATTGACGAAGAGACACTGAAATTGCATCGGAATTAAATACAAAAGGCACAATGCCGACTTAAGGACAAGAAGACTGACTCTTCTTACTGACTATGATTTGAACCATTCCTGTGACACTGGTTATAGAGTCCGATGCTTCACTTCAGGTTTTTTGTATCCCTCTGACCTTCTTATTCACGATGAAACACAGAAATTACATCGGAATTAAATACAAATGGCACAATGCCGACTTAAGGACAAGAAGGCTGACTCTTCTTACTGTCTATGTTTTGAACCATTCCATTGACACTAGTTATAGATTCCGATGCTTCACTTCAGGTTTACTGTATCCCTTGGACTTTCTTATTGACGATGAAACACAGAAATTGCATCGGAATTAAATACAAAAGGCACAATGCCGACTTAGGTACATGAAGACTGACTCTTCTTACTTTCTATGTTTTGAACCATTCCTGTGACACTAGTTATAGATTCCGATGCTACACTCCAGGTTTACTGTATCCCATGGACCTTCTTATTGACGATGAAACACAGAAATTGCTTCGGATTAAAATAGAAAAGGCACAATGCCGTTTTGAGGACAGGAAGACTGACTCTTCTTACCGACTGTGTTTTGAACCAATCCTGTGACACTAGTTATAGATTCCGATGATTCACTTCATGTTTACTGTATCATTTGGACCTTTTTATTGACGATGAAGTACAGAAATTACATCGGAATTAAATACAAAAGGCACAATGCCGACTTAAGTACAAAAAGACTGACTCTTGTTACTGACTATGTTTTGAACCATTCCTGTGACATTAGTTATAGATTCCGATGCTTCACTTCAGGTTCACTGTTTCCCTCTGACATTCTTATTGACGATGAAACACAGAAATTGCGTCGGAATCAAATAGCAAGGCACAATGCCGACTTAAGTACAGGAAGCCTGACTCTTCTTACTGACTATGATTTGAACCATTCCTGTGACACTAGTTATAGATTCCGATGCTTTACTTCAGGTTTACTGTATCCCTTGGACCTTCTTATTGACGATGAAACACAGAAATTGCATCGGAATTAAATAGAAAGGTCACAATGCCGACTTAACTACATGAAGACCGACTCTTCTTACTGACTATGTTTTGAACCATTCCTGTGACACTAGTTATAGATTCCGATGCTTTACTTCAGGTTTACTGTATCCCTTGGACCTTCTTATTGACGATGAAACACAGAAATTGCATCGGAATTAAATAGAAAGGTCACAATGTCGACTTAAGTACAAGAAGACTGTATCTTCTTACAGTCTATGTTTTGAACCACCATTCCTGTGACACTAGTTACAGATTCCGATGCTTCACTCCAGGTTTACTGTATCGCTTGGACCTTCTTATTGACGATGAAACACAGAAAATGCATCGGAATTAAATACAAAAGGCATAATGCCGGCTTAAGGACATGAAGACTGACTCTTCTTACTGACTATGTTTTGAACCATTCCTGTGACACTAGTTATAGATTCCGATGCTTCACTTCAGGTTTACTGTATACCTCTGACCTTCTTATTGTCGATGAAACACTGAAATTGCTTCGGTATTAAATAGATTAGGCAAATATGCCGACTTAAGAACAAGAAGACTACCTCTTCTTACTGACTATGTTTTGAACCATTCATGTGACACTAGTTATAGATTCCGATGCTTCACTCCAGGTTTACTGTATCCCTTATACCTTCTTATTGACGATGAAACACAGAAATTGCATCGGAATTAAATACAAAAGGCACAATGCCGACTTAAGTACATGAAGACTGACTCTTCTTACTGACTATGTTTTGAACCATTCCTGTGACACTAGTTATAGATTCCGATGCTTCACTTCAGGTTTATTGTATCCCTCTGACATTCTTATTGACGATGATACACAGAAATTGCACCGGAATTAAATACAATAGGCACGAACCGACATAATTACAAGAAGACTGACTCTTCTTACTGTCTATGCTTTGAACCATTCGATTAACACTATTTATCGATTCCGATACTTCACTCCAGGTTTACTGTATCCCTTGGACCTTCTTATTGACGTGAAACACTGAAATTGCATCGGAATTAAATACAAAAGCACAATGCCGACTTATGGACAAGAAGACTCACTCTTCTTACTGACTATGTTTTGAACCATTTCTGTGACACTAGTTATAGATTCCGATGCTTCACTTCAGGGTTACTGTATCCCTCTAACCTTCTTATTCACGATGAAACACAGAAAGTGCATCGGAATTAATTACAAAAGGAACAATGCCGACTTAAGGACAAGAAGACTGACTCTTCTTACTATCAATGTTTTGAACCATTCCATTGACACTAGTTATAGATTCCGATGTTTCACTTCAGGTTTACTGTATCCCCTGGACCTTCTTGTTGACGATGAAACACAGAAATTGCATCGGAATTAAATACAAAAGGCACAATGCCCACTTAAGTACATGAAGTCTGACTCTTCTTACTGTCTATGCTTTGAACCATTCCATTGACTCTAGTTATAGATTCCGATGCTTCACTCCAGGTTTACTGTATCCCTTGGAACTTCTTATTGTCGATGAAACACTGAAATTGCATCGGTATTAAATAGATTAGGCAAATATGCCGACTTAAGTACAAGAAGACTGACTCTTCTTACTGACTATGTTTTGAACCATTCCTGTGACACTAGTTATAGATTCCGATGCTTCACGTAAGGTTTACTGTATCCCTTGGACCTTCTCATTGACGATGAAACACAGAAATTGCATCGGAATTAAATACAATAGGCACAATGCCGACTTAAGTACAAGAAGACTGACTCTTCCTACTGACTATGTTTTGAACCATTCCTGTGACACTAGTTTTAGAATCCGATGATTCACTTCATGTTTACTGTATCCCTCTGACCTTATTGACGATGACACACAGATAGAGCACCGCAATTAAATACAAAAGGCACAATGCCGACTTAAGTACATGAAGACCGACTCTTCTTACTGACTATGTTTTGAACCATTCCTGTGACACTAGTTATAGGTTCCCGATGATTCACTCCAGGTTTACTGTATCCCTTGGACCTTCTTAGTGACGATGAAACACAGAAAATGCATCGGAATTAAATACAAGCGGCATAATGCCGACTTAAGAACAAGAAGACTGACTCTTCTTACTGACTATGTTTTGAACCATTCCTGTGACACTAGTTATAGATTCCGATGCTTCACTTCAGGTTTACTGTATACCTCTGACCTTCTTATTGTCGATGAAACACTGATATTGCTTCGGTATTAAAGAGATTAGGCAAATATGCCGACTTAAGTACAAGAAGACAACGTCTTCTTACTGACTATGTTTTGAACCATTCCTTTGACACTAGTTATAGATTCCGATGCTTCACTTCAGGTTTACTGTATCCCTTGGACCTTCTTATTGACGATGAAACACAGAAATTGCATCGGAATTAAATACAAAAGGCACAATGCAGACTTAAGTACATGAAGACTGACTCTTCTTACTGACTATGTTTTGAACCATTCCTGTGACACTAGTTATAGATTCCGACGCTTCACTTCAGGTTTACTGTATCCCTCTGACCTTGTTATTGACGAAGAGACACTGAAATTGCGTCGGAATTAAATACAAAAGGCACAATGCCGACTTAAGGACAAGAAGACTGACTCTTCTTACTGACTATGATTTGAACCATTCCTGTGACACTGGTTATAGAGTCCGATGCTTCACTTCAGGTTTTTTGAATCCCTCTGACCTTCTTATTCACGATGAAACACAGAAATTACATCGGAATTAAATACAAAAGGCACAATGCCGACTTAAGGACAAGAAGGCTGACTCTTCTTACTGTGAATGTTTTGAACCATTCCATTGACACTAGTTATAGATTCCGATGCTTCACTTCAGGTTTACTGTATCCCTTGGACTTTCTTATTGACGATGAAACACAGAAATTGCATCGGAATTAAATACAAAAGGCACAATGCCGACTTAGGTACATGAAGACTGACTCTTCTTACTTTCTATGTTTTGAACCATTCCTGTGACACTAGTTATAGTTTCCGATGCTACACTCCAGGTTTACTGTATCCCATGGACCTTCTTATGACGATGAAACACAGAAATTGCTTCGGATTAAAATAGAAAAGGCACAATGCCGTTTTGAGGACAAGAAGACTGACTCTTCTTACTGACTGTGTTTTGAACCAATCCTGTGACACTAGTTATAGATTCCGATGATTCACTTCAGGTTTACTGTATCATTTGGACCTTTTTATTGACGATGAAGTACAGAAATTACATCGGAATTAAATACAAAAGGCACAATGCCGACTTAAGTACAAAAAGACTGACTCTTGTTACTGACTATGTTTTGAACCATTCCTGTGACATTAGTTATAGATTCCAATGCTTCACTTCAGGTTCACTGTTTCCCTCTGACATTCTTATTGACGATGAAACACAGAAATTGCATCGGAATCAAATAGCAAAGGCACAATGCCGACTTAAGTACAGGAAGCCTGACTCTTCTTACTGACTATGATTTGAACCATTCCTGTGACACTAGTTATAGATTCCGATGCTTTACTTCAGGTTTACTGTATCCCTTGGACCTTCTTATTGCCGATGAAACACAGAAATTGCATCGGAATTAAATAGAAAGGTCACAATGCCGACTTAACTACATGAAGACCGACTCTTCTTACTGACTATGTTTTGAACCATTCCTGTGACACTAGTTATAGATTCCGATGCTTTACTTCAGGTTTTCTGTATCCCTTGGACCTTCTTATTGACGATGAAACACAGAAATTGCATCGGAATTAAATAGAAAGGTCACAATGTCGACTTAAGTACAAGAAGACTGTATCTTCTTACAGTCTATGTTTTGAACCATTCCTGTGACACTAGTTATAGATTCCGATGCTTCACTCCAGGTTTACTGTATCCCTTGGACCTTCTTATTGACGATGAAACACAGAAAATGCATCGGAATTAAATACAAAAGGCATAATGCCGACTTAAGGACATGAAGACTGACTCTTCTTACTGACTATGTTTTGAACCATTCCTGTGACACTAGTTATAGATTCCGATGCTTCACTTCAGGTTTACTGTATACCTCTGACCTTCTTATTGTCGATGAAACACTGAAATTGCTTCGGTATTAAATAGATTAGGCAAATATGCCGACTTAAGAACAAGAAGACTACCTCTTCTTACTGACTATGTTTTGAACCATTCATGTGACACTAGTTATAGATTCCGATGCTTCACTCCAGGTTTACTGTATCCCTTATACTATCTTATTGACGATGAAACACAGAAATTGCATCGGAATTAAATACAAAAGGCACAATGCCGACTTAAGTACATGAAGACTGACTCTTCTTACTGACTATGTTTTGAACCATTCCTGTGACACTAGTTATAGATTCCGATGCTTCACTTCAGGTTTATTGTATCCCTCTGACATTCTTATTGACGATGATACACAGAAATTGCACCGGAATTAAATACAATAGGCACAAACCGACATAATTACAAGAAGACTGACTCTTCTTACTGTCTATGCTTTGAACCATTCGATTAACACTATTTATCGATTCCGATACTTCACTCCAGGTTTACTGTATCCCTTGGACCTTCTTATTGACGTGAAACACTGAAATTGCATCGGAATTAAATACAAAAGCACAATGCCGACTTATGGACAAGAAGACTCACTCTTCTTACTGACTATGTTTTGAACCATTTCTGTGACACTAGTTATAGATTCCGATGCTTCACTTCAGGGTTACTGTATCCCTCTAACCTTCTTATTCACGATGAAACACAGAAATTGCATCGGAATTAATTACAAAAGGAACAATGCCGACTTAAGGACAAGAAGACTGACTCTTCTTACTATCAATGTTTTGAACCATTCCATTGACACTAGTTATAGATTCCGATTTTTCACTTCAGGTTTACTGTATCCCCTGGACCTTCTTGTTGACGATGAAACACAGAAATTGCATCGGAATTAAATACAAAAGGCACAATGCCCACTTAAGTACATGAAGTCTGACTCTTCTTACTGTCTATGCTTTGAACCATTCCATTGACTCTAGTTATAGATTCCGATGCTACACTCCAGGTTTACTGTATCCCTTGGAACTTCTTATTGTCGATGAATTACTGAAATTGCATCGGTATGAAATAGATTAGGCAAATATGCCGACTTAAGTACAAGAAGACTGACTCTTCTTACTGACTATGTCTTGAACCATTCCTGTGACACTAGTTATAGATTCCGATGCTTCACATCAGGTTTACTGTATCCATTGGACCTTCTTATTGACGATGAAGCACAGAAATTGCATCGGAATTAAATACAAAAGGCACATTGCCGTCTAAAGTACATGAAGACTGACTCTTCTTACTGACTATGTTTTGAACTATTCCTGTGACACTAGTTATAGATTCCGATGCTTCACTTCAGGTTTACTGTATCCCTTGGAACTTCTTATTGACGATGAAACACAGAAATTGCATCGGAATTAATTACAAAAGGCACAATGCCGACTTAAGTACTTGAAGACTGACTTTTCTTACTGACTATGTTTTCAAGCATTCCTGTGACACTAGTTACAGATTACGATGCTACACTCCAGGTTTACTGTATCCCTTGGACCTTCTTCTTGACGATGAAACACAGAAATTTAATCGGAATTAAATACAAAAGGCACAATGCCGACTTAAGGACAAGAAGACTGACCATTCTTTCTGACTATGTTTTGAACCATTCCTCTGACACTAGTTATAGATTCCGATGCTTCACTTCAGGTTTACTGTATCCCTCTGACCTTCTTATTGACGATGAAACACAGAAATTGCATCGGAATTAAATACAAAAGGCACAATGCCGACTTAAGTACAAGAAGACTGCATCTTCTTACTGCCTATGTTTTGAAATATTCCTGTGACACTAGTTACTGATTCCGATGCTTCACTCCAAATTTACTGTATTACTTGGACCTTCTTATTGACGATGAAATACAGAAATAGCATCGGAATTAACTACAAAAGGCACAATGCCGACTTAAGGACAAGAAGACTGACTCTTCTTACTGACTATGTTTTGAACCATTCCTGTGACACTAGTTATAGATTCCGATGCTTGACTTCAAGTTTACAGTATCCCTTGGACTTTCTTATTGACGATGAAACACAGATATTGCATCGGAATTTCATACGAAAAGCACAATGTCGTCTCAAGTACAAGAAGACTGACTCTTCTTAATGTCAATGCTTTGAGCCATACCTGTGACACTAGTTATAGATTCCGATGCTTCACTTCAGGTTTACTGTATCCCTCTGACCTTCTTATTGTCGATCAAACACATAAATTGCATTGGAATTAAATACAAAATGCACAATGCCGACTTAAGAACTAGAAGACTGACTCTTCTTACTGACTACGCTTTGAACCATTTCTGTGACACTAGTTATAGATCCCGATGCTTCACTTCAGTGTTACTGTATCCCTCTGATCATCTTATTGACGATGAAACACAGAAATTGCATCGGAATCAAATACAAAAGGCACAATGCCGACTTAAGTACAAGAAGACTGACTCTTCTTACTGTCTATGTTTTGAACCATTCCTGTGACACTAGTTATAGATTCCGATGCTTCACGTAAGGTTTACTGTATCCCTTGGACCTTCTCATTGACGATGAAACACAGAAATTGCATCGGAAGTAAATACAATAGGCACAATGCCGACTTAAGTACAAGAAGACTGACTCTTCCTACTGACTATGTTTTGAACCATTCCTGTGACACTAGTTTTAGAATCCGATGATTCACTTCATGTTTACTGTATCCCTCTGACCTTATTGACGATGAAACACAGATAGAGCACCGGAATTAAATACAAAAGGCACAATGCCGACTTAAGTACATGAAGACCGACTCTTCTTACTGACTATGTTTTGAACCATTCCTGTGACACTAGTTATAGGTTCCGATGCTTCACTCCAGGTTTACTGTATCCCTTGGACCTTCATATTGACGATGAAACACAGAAAATGCATCGGAATTAAATACAAGCGGCATAATGCCGACTTAAGAACAAGAAGACTGACTCTTCTTACTGACTATGTTTTGAACCATTCCTGTGACACTAGTTATAGATTCCGATGCTTCACTTCAGGTTTACTGTATACCTCTGACCTTCTTATTGTCGATGAAACACTGATATTGCTTCGGTATTAAAGAGATTAGGCAAATATGCCGACTTAAGTACAAGAAGACAACGTCTTCTTACTGACTATGTTTTGAACCATTCCTTTGACACTAGTTATAGATTCCGATGCTTCACTTCAGGTTTACTGTATCCCTTGGACCTTCTTATTGACGATGAAACACAGAAATTGCATCGGAATTAAATACAAAAGGCACAATGCAGACTTAAGTACATGAAGACTGACTCTTCTTACTGACTATGTTTTGAACCATTCCTGTGACACTAGTTATAGATTCCGATGCTTCACTTCAGTGTTACTGTATCCCTCTGATCATCTTATTGACGATGAAACACAGAAATTGCATCGGAATCAAATACAAAAGGCACAATGCCGACTTAAGTACAAGAAGACTGACTCTTCTTACTGTCTATGTTTTGAACCATTCCTGTGACACTAGTTATAGATTCCGATGCTTCACGTAAGGTTTACTGTATCCCTTGGACCCTCTCATTGACGATGAAACACAGAAATTGCATCGGAATTAAATACAATAGGCACAATGCCGACTTAAGTACAAGAAGACTGACTCTTCCTACTGACTATGTTTTGAACCATTCCTGTGACACTAGTTTTAGAATCCGATGATTCACTTCATGTTTACTGTATCCCTCTGACCTTATTGACGATGAAACACAGATAGAGCACCGGAATTAAATACAAAAGGCACAATGCCGACTTAAGTACATGAAGACCGACTCTTCTTACTGACTATGTTTTGAACCATTCCTGTGACACTAGTTATAGGTTCCGATGCTTCACTCCAGGTTTACTGTATCCCTTGGACCTTCTCATTGACGATGAAACACAGAAAATGCATCGGAATTAAATACAAGCGGCATAATGCCAACTTAAGAACAAGAAGACTGACTCTTCTTACTGACTATGTTTTGAACCATTCCTGTGACACTAGTTATAGATTCCGATGCTTCACTTCAGGTTTACTGTATACCTCTGACCTTCTTATTGTCGATGAAACACTGATATTGCTTCGGTATTAAAGAGATTAGGCAAATATGCCGACTTAAGTACAAGAAGACAACGTCTTCTTACTGACTATGTTTTGAACCATTCCTTTGACACTAGATATAGATTCCGATGCTTCACTTCAGGTTTACTGTATCCCTTGGACCTTCTTATTGACGATGAAACACAGAAATTGCATCGGAATTAAATACAAAAGGCACAATGCAGACTTAAGTACATGAAGACTGACTCTTCTTACTGACTATGTTTTGAACCATTCCTGTGACACTAGTTATAGATTCCGACGCTTCACTTCAGGTTTACTGTATCCCTCTGACCTTGTTATTGACGAAGAGACACTGAAATTGCATCGGAATTAAATACAAAAGGCACAATGCCGACTTAAGGACAAGAAGACTGACTCTTCTTACTGACTATGATTTGAACCATTCCTGTGACACTGGTTATAGAGTCCGATGCTTCACTTCAGGCTTTTTGTATCCCTCTGACCTTCTTATTCACGATGAAACACAGAAATTACATCGGAATTAAATACAAAAGGCACAATGCCGACTTAAGGACAAGAAGACTGACTCTTCTTACTGTCTATGTTTTGAACCATTCCATTGACACTAGTTATAGATTACGATGCTTCACTTCAGGTTTACTGTATCCCTTGGACTTTCTTATTGACGATGAAACACAGAAATTGCATCGGAATTAAATACAAAAGGCACAATGCCGACTTAGGTACATGAAGACTGACTCTTCTTACTTTCTATGTTTTGAACCATTCCTGTGACACTAGTTATAGATTCCGATGCTACACTCCAGGTTTACTGTATCCCATGGACCTTCTTATTGACGATGAAACACAGAAATTGCTTCGGATTAAAATAGAAAAGGCACAATGCCGTTTTGAGGACAAGAAGACTGACTCTTCTTACTGACTGTGTTTTGAACCAATCCCGTGACACTAGTTATAGATTCCGATGATTCACTTCAGGTTTACTGTATCATTTGGACCTTTTTATTGACGATGAAGTACAGAAATTACATCGGATTTAAATACAAAAGGCACAATGCCGACTTAAGTACAAAAAGACTGACTCTTGTTACTGACTATGTTTTGAACCATTCCTGTGACATTAGTTATAGATTCCGATGCTTCACTTCAGGTTCACTGTTTCCTTCTGACATTCTTATTGACGATGAAACACAGAAATTGCATCGGAATTAAATAGAAAGGTCACAATGTCGACTTAAGTACAAGAAGACTGTATCTTCTTACAGTCTATGTTTTGAACCATTCCTGTGACACTAGTTATAGATTCCGATGCTTCACTCCAGGTTTACTGTATCCCTTGGACCTTCTTATTGACGATGAAACACAGAAAATGCATCGGAATTAAATACAAAAGGCATAATGCCGACTTAAGGACATGAAGACTGACTCTTCTTACTGACTATGTTTTGAACCATACCTGTGACACTAGTTATAGATTCCGATGCTTCACTTCAGGTTTACTGTATACCTCTGCCTTCTTATTGTCGATGAAACACTGAAATTGCTTCGGTATTAAATAGATTAGGCAAATATGCCGACTTAAGAACAAGAAGACCACCTCTTCTTACTGACTATGTTTTGAACCATTCATGTGACACTAGTTATAGATTCCGATGCTTCACTCCAGGTTTACTGTATCCCTTATACCTTCTTATTGACGATGAAACACAGAAATTGCATCGGAATTAAATACAAAAGGCACAATGCCGACTTAAGTACATGAAGACTGACTCTTCTTACTGACTATGTTTGAACCATTCCTGTGACACTAGTTATAGATTCCGATGCTTCACTTCAGGTTTACTGTATCCCTTGGACCTTGTTATTGACGATGAAACACTGAAATTGCATCGGAATTAAATACAAAAGGCACAATGCCGACTTAAGTACATCAAGACTGACACTTCTTACCGACTATGCTTTGAACCATTCCTGTGACACTACTTATATATTCCGATGCTTCACTTCAGGTTTTTCTGTATCCCTTGGACCTTCTTATTGACGATTAAACACAGAAATTGCATTGGAATTAGATACAAAAGGCACAATGCCGACTTAAGGACAAGAAGACTGACCCCTCTTTTTGACTATGTTTTGAACCATTCCTGTGACACTAGTTATAGATTCCGATGCTTCATTTTTTTGGTTTACTGTATCCCACTGACCTTCTTATTCACGATGAAACCCAGAAATTGCACCGGAATTAAATACAAAAGGCACAATGCCGACTTAAGTACAAGAAGACTGACTCTTCTTACTGTGTATGATTTGAACCATTCCATTGACACTAGTTAGAGATTCCGATGCTTCACTTCAGGTTTACTGTATCCCTCTGACCTTCTTATTGACGATGAAACACAGAAATTACATCGGAATTAAATACAAAAGGCACAATGCCGACTTAAGTACAAAAAGACTGACTCTCGTTACTGACTATGTTTTGAACCATTCCTGTGACACTAGTTATAGATTCCGATGCTAGACTTCAGGTTTACTGTATCCCTCTGACATTCTTATTGACGATGAAACACAGATATTGCATCGGAATTAAATGATGATGAGCGTTTGGCGTCATTGGCCGGGAGGCCCCTTGCGGGGCAGGTCCGGCCGCATGGGCGCAGGTCTTATTACATTCGGCGCCACATTCGGCGACCTGCACGCCGGATGGGGATGAAATGATGATGAACACAACACAACACCCAGTCCCTGAGCGGAGAAAATCTCCGACCCAGACGGGAATCGAACCCGGGCCCAGAGAACGGCAATCCGTCACGCTGACCACTCAGCTACTGGGGCGGACATCGGAATTAAATAGAAAAGGTACAATGCCGACTTAAGTGCAAGAAGACTGACTCTTCTTACTGTCTATGCTTTGAACGATTCCTATGACACTAGTTATAGATTCCGATGTTTCACTTCATGTTTACCGTATCAATCTGACCTTCTTATTGACGATGAAACACAGAAATTGCATCGGAATTAAAAACAAAAGGCACAATGCCGACTTAAGGAGAAGAAGACTGACTCTTCTTACTGACTATGATTTGAACCATTCCTGTGACACTGGTTATAGAGTCCGATGCTTCACTTCAGGTTTTTTGTATCCCTCTGACCTTCTTATTCACGATGAAACACAGAAATTACATCGGAATTAAATACAAAAGGCACAATGCCGACTTAAGGACAAGAAGACTGACTCTTCTTGCTGTCTATGTTTTGAACCATTCCATTGACACTAGTTATAGATTCCGATGCTTCACTTCAGGTTTACTGTATCCCTTGGACTTTCTTATTGACGATGAAACACAGAAATTGCATCGGAATTAAATACAAAAGGCACAATGCCCACTTAGGTACGTGAAGACTGACTCTTCTTACTTTCTATGTTTTGAATCATTCCTGTGACACTAGTTATAGATTCCGATGCTACACTCCAGGTTTACTGTATCCCATGGACCTTCTTTTTGACGATCAAACACAGAAATTGCTTCGGATTTAAATAGAAAAGGCACAATGCCGTTTTGAGCACAAGAAGACTGACTCTTCTTACTGACTGTGTTTTGAACCAATCCTGTGACACTAGTTATAGATTCCGATGATTCACTTCAGGTTTACTGTATCATTTGGACCTTTTTATTGACGATGAAGTACAGAAATTACATCGGAACTAAATACAAAAGGCACAATGCCGACTTAAGTACAAAAAGACTGATTCTTGTTACTGACTATGTTTTGAACCATTCCTGTGACATTAGTTATAGATTCCGATGCTTCACTTCAGGTTCACTGTATCCCTCTGACCTTCTTATTGACGATGAAACACAGAAATTGCATCGGAATCAAATAGCAAAGGCACAATGCCGACTTAAGTACAGGAAGCCTGACTCTTCTTACTGACTATGATTTGAACCATTCCTGTGACACTTGTTATAGAATCCGATGATTCACTTCAGGTTTACTGTATCCCTCTGACCTTCTTATTGACGATGAAACACAGAAATTGCACGGGAATTAAATACAAAAGGCACAATGCCGACTTAAGTACATGAAGACCGACTCTTCTTACTGACTATGTTTTGAACCATTGCTGTGACACTAGTTATAGATTCCGACGCTTTACTTCAGGTTTACTGTATCCCTTGGACCTTCTTATTGACGATGAAACACAGAAATTGCATCGGAATTAAATAGAAAGGTCACAATGTCGACTTAAGTACAAGAAGACTGTATCTTCTTACAGTCTATGTTTTGAACCATTCCTGTGACACTAGTTATAGATTCCGATGCTTCACTCCAGGTTTACTGTATCCCTTGGACCTTCTTATTGACGATGAAACACAGAAAATGCATCGGAATTAAATACGAAAGGCATAATGCCGACTTAAGGACATGAAGACTGACTCCTCTTACTGACTATGTTTTGAACCATTCCTGTGACACTAGTTATAGATTCCGATGCTTCACTTCAGGTTTACTGTATAGCTCTGACCTTCTTATTGTCGATGAAACACTGAAATTGCGTCGGTATTAAATAGATTAGGCAAATATGCCGACTTAAGAACAAGAAGACTACCTCCTCTTACTGACTATGTTTTGAACCATTCATGTGACATTAGTTATAGATTCCGATGCTTCACTTCAGGTTTACTGTATCCCTTATACCTTCTTACTGACGATGAAACACAGGAATTGCATCGGAATTAAATACAAAAGGCACAATGCCGACTTAAGTACATGAAGACTGACTCTTCTTACTGACTATGTCTGAACCATTCCTGTGACACTAGTTATAGATTCCGATGCTTCACTTCAGGTTTACTGTATCCCTTGGACCTTCTTATTGACTATGAGACACTGAAATTGCATCGGAATTAAATACAAAAGGCACAATGCCGACATAAGTACATGAAGACCGACTCTTCTTACTGACTATGTTTTGAACGATTCCTGTGACACTTGTTATGGATTCCGATGCTTCACATCAGGTTTACTGTCTCCCTTGGACCTTCTTATTGACGATGAAACACAGAAATTGCATCGGAATTAAATACAAAAGGCACAATGCCAACTTAAGTACATGAAGACTGACCCTTCTTACTGACTATGATTTGAACGATTCCTGTGACACTAGTTATGGATTCCGATGCTTCACTCCAGATTTACTGTATCCCTTGGACCTTCTTATTGACGACGGAACACAAAAATTGCATCGGAATTAAATAGAAAAGGCACAATGATGACTTAAGGACAAGAAGACTGACACTTGTTACTGTCTATGTTTGGAACCATTCCTATGACACTAGTTATAGATTCCGATGCTTCACTTCAGGTTTACTGTATCCCTCTGACCTTCCTATTCACGATGAAACACAGAAATTGTATCGGAATTAAATACAAAAGGCACAATGCCGACATATGGACAAGAAGACTGACTCTTCTTACTGACTATGTTTTGAACCATTCCTGTGACACTAGTTATAGATTCCGATGCTTCACTTCAGGTTTACTATATCCCTCTGACCTTCTTATTCACGATGAAACAAAGAAATTGCATCGGAACTAAATACAAAAGGCACAATGCCGACTTAAGCACATGAAGACTGATTCTTCTTACTGTCTATGTTTAGAAACATTCCATTGACACTAGTTATAGATTCCGAAGCTTCACTTTAGGTTTACTGTATCCCCCTGACCTTCTTATGGACGATGAGACACAGAAATTGCACCGGAATTAAATACAAAAGGCACAATGCCGACTTAAGTACAAATAGACTGACTCTTCTTACTGTGTATGTTTTGAACCATTCCATTGACACTACTAATAGATTCCGATGCTTCACTCAGGTTTACTGTATCCCTCTGACCTTCTTATTGACGATGAAACACAGAAATTACATCGGAATTAAATACAAAAGGCACAATGCCGACTTAAGTACATAAAGACTGACTCTTCTTACTGACTATGTTTTGAACCATTCCTGTGACACTAGATATAGATTCCGATGCTTCACTTCAGGTTTACTGTATCCCTTGGACCTTCTTATTGACGATGAAACACAGAAATTGCATCGGAATTAAATCAAAAGGCACAATGCCGACTTAAGTACATGAAGACTGACTCTTCTTACTGACTATGCTATGAACCATTCCTATGACACTAGTTATAGATTCCGATGCTTCACTCCAGGTTTACTGCATCCCTTGGACCTTCGTATTGACGATGAAGCACAGAAAATGCATTGGAATTAAATGCAAAAGTCACAATGCCGACTTAAGTACAAGAAGACTGACTCTTCCTACAGTCTATGTTTTGAACCATTCCTGTGACACTAGTTATAGATTCCGATGCTTCACTTCAGGTTTACTGTATGCATCTGACCTTCTTATTGACGATGAAACACAAAAAATGGCATCGGAATTAAATAGAAAAGGCACAATGCCGACTTAAATACAAGAAGACTGACTCTTCCTACTGTCTATGTTTTGAATCATTCCTGTGACACTAGTTATAGATTCTGATGCTTCACCTCTGGTTTACTGTATCCTTCTGACATTCTTATTGACGATGAGACACGGAAATTGCACCGGAATTAAATACAAAAGGCACAATGCCGACTTAAGTACAAGAAGACTGACTCTTCTTACTGTGCATGGTTTTAACCATTCCATTGACACTACTTATAGATTCCGATGCTTCACTTCAGGTTTACTGTATGCATCTGCCCATCTTATTGACGATGAAACACAGAAATTACATCGGAATTTAATACAAAAGGCACAATGCCGACTTAAGTACAAGAAGACTGATTCTTGTTAGTGACTATGTTTTGAATGATTCCTGTGCCACTAGTAATAGATTCAGATGCCTCACTTCAGGTTTACTGTATACCTCTGACCTTCTACTTGTCGATGAAACACTGAAATTGCTTCGTATTAAATAGATTAGGCAAGTATGCCGACTTAAGTACAAGAAGACTACCTCTTCTTACTGACTATGTTTTGAACCATTCCTGTGACACTAGTTACTGATTCCGATGCTTCACTCCAGGTTTACTGTAGCCCTTGGACCTTCTTATTGACGATGAAACACAGAAATAGCATCGGAATTAAATACAAAAGGCACAATGCCGACTTAAGGACAAGAAGACTGACTGTTCTTACTGACTATGTTTTGAACCATTCCTGTGACACTAGTTATAGATTCCGATGCTTCACTTTAGGTTTACTGTATCCCTCTGACCTTCTTATGGACGATGAGACACAGAAATTGCGCCGGAATTAAATACAAAAGGCACAATGCCGACTGAAGTACAAGAAGACTGACTCTTCTTACTTTTTATGTTTTGAACAATTCCATTGACACTACTTATAGATTCCGATGCTTCACTCTGGTTTACTGTATCCCTCTGACCTTCTTATTGACGATGAAACACAGAAATTACATCGGAATTAAATACAAAAGGCACAATGCCGACTTAAGTACAAAAAGACTGACTCTTGTAACTGACTATGTTTTGAACCATTCCTGTGACACTAGTTACAGATTCCGATGCTTCACTTCAGGTTTACTGCATCCCTCTGACCTTCTTATTGACGATGAAACACAGAAATTGCATCGGAATTAAATAGAAAAGGCACAATGATGACTTAAGAACAAGAAGACTGACTCTTGTTACTGTCTATGTTTGGAACCATCCCTATGACACTAGTTATAGATTCCGATGCTTCACTTCAGGTTTACTGTATCCCTCTGACCTTCCTATTCACGATGAAACACAGAAATTGCATCGGAATTAAATACAAAAGGCACAATGCCGACATATGGACAAGAAGACTGACTCTTCTTACTGACTATGTTTTGAACCATTCCTGTGACACTAGTTATAGATTCTGATGCTTCACTTCAGGTTTACTATATCCCTCTGACCTTCTTATTCACGATGAAACAAAGAAATTGCATCGGAACTAAATACAAAAGGCACAATGCCGACTTAAGCACATGAAGACTGATTCTTCTTACTGTCTATGTTTAGAAACATTCCATTGACACTAGTTATAGATTCCGAAGCTTCACTTTAGGTTTACTGTATCCCTCTGACCTTCTTATGGACGATGAGACACAGAAATTGCACCGGAATTAAATACAAAAGGCACAATGCCGACTTAAGTACAAGAAGACTGACTCTTCTTACTGTGTATGTTTTGAACCATTCCATTGACACTACTAATAGATTCCGATGCTTCACACAGGTTTACTGTATCCCTCTGACCTTCTTATTGACGATGAAACACAGAAATTACATCGGAATTAAATACAAAAGGCACAATGCCGACTTAAGTACATAAAGACTGACTCTTCTTACTGACTATGTTTTGAACCATTCCTGTGACACTAGTTATAGACTCCGATGCTTCACTTCAGGTTTACTGTATCCCTTGGACCTTCTTATTGACGATGAAACACAGAAATTGCATCGGAATTAAATCAAAAGGCACAATGCCGACTTAAGTACATGAAGACTGACTCTTCTTACTGACTATGTTTTGAACCATTCCTGTGACACTAGTTATAGATTCCGATGCTTCACTCCAGGTTTACTGCATACCTTGGACCTTCGTATTGACGATGAAGCACAGAAAATGCATTGGAATTAAATACATAAGTCACAATGCCGACTTAGGTACAAGAAGACTGACTCTTCCTACAGTCTATGTTTTGAACCATTCCTGTGACACTAGTTATAGATTTCGATGCTTCACTTCAGGTTTACTGTATGCATCTGACCTTCTTATTGACGATGAAACACAAAAAATGGCATCGGAATTAAATAGAAAAGGCACAATGCCGACTTAAATACAAGAAGACTGACTCTTCCTACTGTCTATGTTTTGAATCATTCCTGTGACACTAGTTATAGATTCTGATGCTTCACCTCTGGTTTACTGTATCCCTCTGACATTCTTATTGACGATGAGACACGGAAATTGCACCGGAATTAAATACAAAAGGCACAATGCCGACTTAAGTACAAGAAGACTGACTCTTCTTACTGTGTATGGTTTTAACCATTCCATTGACACTACTTATAGATTCCGATGCTTCACTTCAGGTTTACTGTATGCATCTGACCATCTTATTGACGATGAAACACAGAAATTACATCGGAATTTAATACAAAAGGCACAATGCCAACTTAAGTACAAAAAGACTGATTCTTGTTACTGACTATGTTTTGAACCATTCCTGTGCCACTAGTAATAGATTCAGATGCCTCACTTCAGGTTTACTGTATACCTCTGACCTTCTACTTGTCGATGAAACACTGAAATTGCTTCGTAATAAATAGATTAGGCAAGTATGCCGACTTAAGTACAAGAAGACTACCTCTTCTTACTGACTATGTTTTGAACCATTCCTGTGACACTAGTTACTGATTCCGATGCTTCACTCCAGGTTTACTGTAGCCCTTGGACCTTCTTATTGACGATGAAACACAGAAATAGCATCGGAATTAAATACAAAAGGCACAATGCCGACTTAAGGACAAGAAGACTGACTCTTCTTACTGACTATGTTTTGAAACATTCCTGTGACACTAGTTATAGATTCCGATGCTTCACTTTAGGTTTACTGTATCCCTCTGACCTTCTTATGGACGATGAGACACAGAAATTGCACCGGAATTAAATACAAAAGGCACAATGCCGACTTAATTACAAGAAGACTGACTCTTGTTACTGACTATGTTTTGAACCATTCCTGTGACACTAGTTACAGATTCCGATGCTTCACTTCAGGTTTACTGCATCCCTCTGACCTTCTTATTGACGATGAAACACAGAAATTGCATCGGAATTAAATAGAAAAGGCACAATGATGACTTATGGACAAGAAGACTGACTCTTCTTACTGACTATGTTTTGAACCATTCCTGTGACACTAGTTATAGATTCCGATGCTTCACTTCAGGTTTACTATATCCCTCTGACCTTCTTATTCACGATGAAACAAAGAAATTGCATCGGAACTAATTACAAAATTCACAATGCCGACTTAAGCACATGAAGACTGATTCTTCTTACTGTCTATGTTTAGAAACATTCCATTGACACTAGTTATAGATTCCGATGCTTCACTTCAGGTTTACTGTATCCCTTGGACCTTCTTATTGACGATGAAACACAGAAATTGCGTCGGAATTAAATACAAGAGGCACAATGCCGAATTAAGTACATGAAGACTGACTCTTCTAACTGTCTATGCTTTGAACCTTTCCATTGACACTAATTATAGATTCCGATGCTTCACTCCAGCTTTACTGTATCTTTTGGACCTTCTTATTGTCGATGAAACACTGAAATTGCATTGGTATTAAATAGATTAGGCAAATATGCCGACTTAAGTACAAGAAGACTGACTCTTCTTACTGACTATGTTTAGAACCATTCCTGTGACACTAGTTATAGATTCCGATGCTTCTCTTCAGGTTTACTGTATCCCTTGGACCTTCTTATTGACGATGAAACACAGAAATTGCATCGGAATTAAATACAAAAGGCACAATGCCGACTTAGGTACATGAAGACTGACTCTTCTTACTGACTATGTTTTGAACCATTCCTGTGACACTAGTTATAGATTCCGATGCTTCACTTCAGGTTTACTGTATCCCTTGGACCTTCTTATTGACGATGAAACACAGAAATTGCATCGGAATTAAATCAAAAGGCACAATGCCGACTTAAGTACATGAAGACTGACTCTTCTTACTGACTATGTTTTGAACCATTCCTGTGACACTAATTATACATTCCGATGCTACACTCCACGTTTACTGTATCTCTTGGACCTTCTTATTGACGATGAAACACAGAAATTTCATCGGAATTGAACAGAAAAGGCACAATACCGACTTAAGTACAAGAAGACTGACTCTTCTTACTGTCTATGTTTTGAACCATTCCTGTGACACTAGTTATAGATTCCGATGCTTCACTCCAGGTTTACTGTATCCCTAGGACCTTCGTATTGACGATGAAACACAGAAAATGCATTGTAATTAAATACAAAAGTCACAATGCCGACTTAAGTACAAGAAGACTGACTCTTCCTACAGTCTATGTTTTGAACCATTCCTGTGACACTAGTTATAGATTCCGATGCTTCACTTCAGGTTTACTGTATGCATCTGACCTTCTTATTGACGATGAAACACAAAAAATTGCATCGGAATTAAATAGAAAAGGCACAATGCAGACTTAAATATAAGAAGACTGACTCTTCTACTGTCTATCTTTTGAATCATTCCTGTGACACTAGTTATAGATTCTGATGCTTCACTTCTGGTTTACTGTATCCCTCTGACCTTCTTATTGACGATGAGACACAGAAATTGCACCGGAATTAAATACAAAAGGCACAATGCCGACTTAAGTACATGAGGACTGACTCTTCTTACTGACTATGTTTTGAAGCATTCCTGTGACACTAGCTATAGATTCCGATGCTTCACTTCAGGTTTACTGTATCCCTTGGACCTTCTTATTGTCGATGAAACACAGAAATTGCATTGGAATTAAATACAAAAGGCACAATGGCGACTTAAGTACTAGAAGACTGACTCTTCTTACTGACTACGCTTTGAACCATTTCTGTGACACTAGTTATAGATTCCGATGTTTCACGTCAGGTTTACTGTATCCCTTGGACCTTCTTATTGACGATGAAACACAGAAATTGCATCGGAATTAAATACAAAAGGCACAATGCCGACTTAAGTACAAGAAGACTGACTCTTCTTACTGACTATGTTTTGAACCATTCCTGTGACACTAGTTTTAGAATCCGATGATTCACTTCAGGTTTACTGTATCCCTCTCACCTTATTGACGATGAAACACAGAAATTGCACCGGAATTAAATACAAAAGGCACAATGCCGACTTAAGTACATGAAGACCGACTCTTCTTACTGACTACGTTTTGAAAAATTCTTGTGACAATAGTTATAGATTCCGATGCTTTACTTCAGGTTTACTGTATCCCTTGGACCTTCTTATTGACGATGAAACACAGAAATTGCATCGGAATTAAATCAAAAGGCACAATGCCGACTTAAGTACATGAAGACTGACTCTTCTTACTGACTATGTTTTGAACCATTCCTGTGACACTAGTTATAGATTCCGATGCTTCACTCCAGGTTTACTGCATCCCTTGGACCTTCGTATTGACGATGAAGCACAGAAAATGCATTGGAATTAAATACATAAGTCACAATGCCGACTTAAGTACAAGAAGACTGACTCTTCCTACAGTCTATGTTTTGAACCATTCCTGTGACACTAGTTATAGATTTCGATGCTTCACTTCAGGTTAACTGTATGCATCTGACCCTCTTATTGACGATGAAACACACAAAATGGCATCGGAATTAAATAGAAAAGGCACAATGCCGACTTAAATACAAGAAGACTGACTCTTCCTACTGTCTATGATTTGAATCATTCCTGTGACACTAGTTATAGATTCTGATGCTTCACCTCTGGTTTACTGTATCCCTCTGACATTCTTATTGACGATGAGACACGGAAATTGCACCGGAATTAAATACAAAAGGCACAATGCCGACTTAAGTACAAGAAGACTGACTCTTCTTACTGTGTATGGTTTTAACCATTCCATTGACACTACTTATAGATTCCGATGCTTCACTTCAGGTTTACTGTATGCATCTGACAATCTTATTGACGATGAAACACAGAAATTACATCGGAATTTAATACAAAAGGCACAATGCCGACTTAAGTACAAAAAGACTGATTCTTGTTACTGACTATGTTTTGAATCATTCCTGTGCCACTAGTAATAGATTCAGATGCCTCACTTCAGGTTTACTGAATACCTCTGACCTTCTACTTGTCGATGAAACACTGAAATTGCTTCGTATTAAGTAGATTAGGCAAATATGCCGACTTAAGTACAAGAAGACTACCTCTTCTTACTGACTATGTTTTGAACCATTCCTGTGACACTAGTTACTGATTCCGATGCTTCACTCCAGGTTTACTGTAGCCCTTGGACCTTCTTATTGACGATGAAACACAGAAATAGCATCGGAATTAAATACAAAAGGCACAATGCCGACTTAAGGACAAGAAGACTGACTCTTCTTACTGACTATGTTTTGAACCATTCCTGTGACACTTGTTATAGATTCCGATGCTTCACTTTAGGTTTACTGTATCCCTCTGACCTTCTTATGGACGATGAGACACAGAAATTGCACCGGAATTAAATACAAAAGGCACAATGCCGACTTAAGTACAAGAAGACTGACTCTTCTTACTTTGTATGTTTTGAACAATTCCATTGACACTACTTATAGATTCCGATGCTTCACTCTGGTTTACTGTATCCCTCTCACCTTCCTATTCACGATGAAACACAGAAATTGCATCGGAATTAAATACAAAAGGCACAATGCCGACTTATGGACAAGAAGACTGACTCTTCTTACTGACTATGTTTTGAACCATTCCTGTGACACTAGTTATAGATTCCGATGCTTCACTTCAGGTTTACTATATCCCTCTGACCTTCTTATTCACGATGAAACAAAGAAATTGCATCGAAACTAAATACAAAAGGCACAATGCCGACTTAAGCACATGAAGACTGATTCTTCTTACTGTCTATGTTTAGAAACATTCCATTGACACTAGTTATAGATTCCGATGCTTCACTTCAGGTTTACTGTATCCCTTGCACCTTCTTATTGACGATGAAACACAGAAATTGCGTCGGAATTAAATACAAGAGGCACAATGCCGAATTAAGTACATGAAGACTGACTCTTCTAACTGTCTATGCTTTGAACCTTTCCATTGACACTAATTATAGATTCCGATTCTTCACTCCAGCTTTACTGTATCTTTTGGACCTTCTTATTGTCGATGAAACACTGAAATTGCATTGGTATTAAATAGATTAGGCAAATATGCCGACTTAAGTACAAGAAGACTGACTCTTCTTACTGACTATGTTTAGAACCATTCCTGTGACACTAGTTATAGATTCCGATGCTTCTCTTCAGGTTTACTGTATCCCTTGGACCTTCTTATTGACGATGAAACACAGAAATTGCATCGGAATTAAATACAAAAGGCACAATGCCGACTTAGGTACATGAAGACTGACTCTTCTTACTGACTATGTTTTGAACCATTCCTGTGACACTAGTTATAGATTCCGATGCTTCACTTCAGGTTTACTGTATCCCTTGGACCTTCTTATTGACGATGAAACACAGAAATTGCATCGGAATTAAATCAAAAGGCACAATGCCGACTTAAGTACATGAAGACTGACTCTTCTTACTGACTATGTTTTGAACCATTCCTGTGACACTAATTATAGATTCCGATGCTACACTCCACGTTTACTGTATCTCTTGGACCTTCTTATTGACGATGAAACACAGAAATTTCATCGGAATTGAATAGAAAAGGCACAATGCCGACTTAAGTACAAGAAGACTGACTCTTCTTACTGTCTATGTTTTGAACCATTCCTGTGACACTAGTTATAGATTCCGATGCTTCACTCCAGGTTTTCTGTATCCCTTGGACCTTCGTATTGACGATGAAACACAGAAAATGCATTGGAATTAAATACAAAAGTCACAATGCCGACTTAAGTACAAGAAGACTGACTCTTCCTACAGTCTATGTTTTGAACCATTCCTGTGACACTAGTTATAGATTCCGATGCTTCACTTCAGGTTTACTGTATGCATCTGACCTTCCTATTGACGATGAAACACAAAAAATTGCATCGGAATTAAATAGAAAAGGCACAATGCAGACTTAAATATAAGGAGACTGACTCTTCCTACTGTCTATTTTTGAATCATACCTGTGACACTAGTTATAGATTTCGATGCTTCACTCCAGGTTTACTGTATCCCTTGGACCTTCTTATTGACGATGAAACACAGAAATTGCATCGGAATTAAATACAAAAGGCACAATGCCGACTTAAGTACAAGAAGACTGACTCTTCTTACTGACTATGTTTTGAACCATTCCTGTGACACTAGTTTTAGAATCCGATGATTCACTTCAGGTTTACTGTATCACTCTCACCTTATTGACGATGAAACACAGAAATTGCACCGGAATTAAATACAAAAGGCACAATGCCGACTTAAGTACATGAAGACCGACTCTTCTTACTGACTATGTTTTGAACCATTCTTGTGACAATAGTTATAGATTCCGATGCTTTACTTCAGGTTTACTGTATCCCTTGGACCTTCTTATTGACGATGAAACACAGAAATTGCATCGGAATTAAATAGAAAAGGCACAATGCCGACTTAAGTACAAGAAGACTGTATCTTCTTACCGTCTATGTTTTGAACCATTCCTGTGACACTAGTTATAGATTTCGATGCTTCACTCCAGGTTTACTGTATCCCTTGGACCTTCTTATTGACGATGAAACACAGAAAATGCATCGGAATTAAATACAAAAGGCATAATGCCGACTTAAGTACAAGAAGACTGACTCTTCTTACTGACTATGCTTTGAACCATTAATGTGACACTAGATATAGCTTCCGATGCTTCACTTGAGGTTTACTGTATACCTCTGACTTTCTTATTGTCGATGAAACACTGATATTGCTTCGGTATTAAATAGATTAGGCCAATATGCCGACTTAAGTACAAGAAGACAACCTCTTCTTACTGACTATGTTTTGAACCATTCCTGTGACACTAGTTATAGATTCCGATGCTTAACTTCAGGTTTATAGTATCCCTCTGACCTTCTTATTGACGATGATACATAGAAATTGCACCGGAATTAAATACAATAGGCACAAAGCCGACATAATTACAAGAAGACTGACTCTTCTTACTGTCTATGCTTTGAACCATTCCATTAACACTATTTATAGATTCCGATCCTTCACTCCAGGTTTACTGTATCCCTTGGACCTTCTTATTGACGTGAAACACTGAAATTGCATCGGAATTAAATACAAAAGGGCAATGCCGACTTATGGACAAGAAGACTCACTCTTCTTACTGACTATGTTTTGGACCATTCTTGTGACACTAGTTACAGATTCCGATGCTTCACTTCAGGTTTACTGTATCCCTCTAACCATCTTATTCACGATGAGACACAGAAATTGCATCGGAATTAATTACAAAAGGAACAATGCCGACTTAAGGACAAGAAGACTGACTCTTCTTACTATCAATGCTTTTGAACCATTCCATTGAAACTACTTATAGATTCCGATGCTTCACTTCAGGTTTACTGTATCCCTTGGACCTTCTTATTGACGATGAAACACAGAAATTGCATCGGAATTAAATACAAAAGGCACATTGCCGACTTAAGTACATGAAGACTGACTCTTCTTACTGACTATGTTTTAAACCATTCCTGTGACACTAGTTATAGATTCCGATGCTTCACTTTAGGTTTACTGTATCCCTTGGACCTTCTTGTTGACGATGAAACACAGAAATTGCATCGGAATTAAATAAAAAAGGCACAATGTCGACTTAAGTACATGAAGACTGAATTTCCTTACTGACTATGTTTTCAAGCATTCCTGTGACACTAGTTACAGATTCCGATGCTACACTCCAGGTTTACTGTATCCCTTGGACCTTCTTCTTGCCGATGAAACACAGGAATTTCATCGGAATTAAATACAAAAGGCACAATGCCGACTTAAGGACAAGAAGACTGACTCTTCTTTCTGACTATGATTTGAACCATTCCTCTGACACTAGTTATAGATTCCGATGCTTCACTTCAGGTTTACTGTATACCTCTGACCTTCTTATTGTCGATGAGACACTGAAATTGCATCGGAATTAAATACAAAAGGCACAATGCCGACTTAAGTACTAGAAGACTGACTCTTCTTACTGACTACGTTTTGAACCATTTCTGTGACACTAGTTACAGATTCCGATGCTTCACGTCAGGTTTACTGTATCCCATGGACCTTCTTATTGACGATGAAACACAGAAATTGCATCGGAATTAAATACAAAATTCACAATGCCGACTTAAGTACAAGAAGGCTGACTCCTTTACTGACTAAGTTTTGAACCATTCCTGTGACACTAGTTTTAGAATCCAATGATTCACTTCAGGTTTACTGTATCCCTCTCACCTTATTGACGATGAAACACAGAAATTGCACCGGAATTAAATACAAAAGGCACAATGCCGACTTAAGTACATGAAGACCGACTCTTCTTACTGACTACGTTTGAACCATTCCTGTGACACTAGTTATAGATTCCGATGCTTTACTTCAGGTTTACTGTATCCCTTGGACCTTCTTATTGACGATGAAACACAAAAATTGCATCGGAATTAAATAGAAAAGGCACAATGCCGACTTAAGTACAAGAAGACTGTATCTTCTTACTGTCTATGTTGTGATCCAATCCTGTGACACTAGTTATAGATTCCGATGCTTCACTCCAGGTTTACTATATCCCTTGGACCTTCTTAATGACGATGAAACACAGAAAATACAACGAAATTAAATTCAAAAGGCATAACGCCGACTTAAGGACAAGAAGACTGACTCTTCTTACTGACTATGTTTTGAACCATTCCTGTGACACTAGTTCTAGATTCTGATGCTTTACTTCAGGTTTATTGTATCCCTTGGACCTTCTTATTGACGATGAAACACAGCAATTGCATCGGAATTAAATAGAAAAGTCACAATGCCGACTTAAGTACAAGAAGACTGTATCTTCTTACTGTCTATGTTTGAACCATTCCTGTGACACTAGTTATAGATTCCCTTGCTTCACTTGAGGTTTACTGTATACCTCTGACCTTCTTATTGTCGATGAAACACTGATATTGCTTCGGTATTAAATAGATTAGGCAAATATGCCGGCTTAAGTACAAGAAGACAACCTCTTCTCACTGACTATGTTTTGAACCATTCCTGTGACACTAGTTATAAATTCCGATGCTTCACTTCAGGTTTATTGTATCCCTCTGACATTCTTATTGACGATGATACACAGAAATTGCACCGGAATTAAATACAATAGGCACAAAGCCGACATAATTAAAAGAAGACTGACTCTTCTTACTGTCTATGCTTTGAACCATTCGATTAACACTATTTATCGATTCCGATACTTCACTCCGGATTTACTGTATCCCTTGGACCTTCTTATTGACGTGAAACACTGAAATTGCATCGGAATTAAATACAAAAGCACAATGCCGACTTATGGACAAGAAGACTCACTCTTCTTACTGACTATGTTTTGAACCATTTCTGTGACACTAGTTATAGATTCCGATGCTTCACTTCAGGGTTACTGTATCCCTCTAACCTTCTTATTCACGATGAAACACAGAAATTGCATCGGAATTAATTACAAAAGGAACAATGCCGACTTAAGGACAAGAAGACTGACTCTTCTTACTATCAATGTTTTGAACCATTCCATTGACACTAGTTATAGATTCCGATGTTTCACTTCAGGTTTACTGTATCCCCTGGACCTTCTTGTTGACGATGAAACACAGAAATTGCATCGGAATTAATTACAAAAGGCACAATGCCGACTTAAGTACTTGAAGACTGACTTTTCTTACTGACTATGATTTTAAGCATTCCTGTGACACTAGTTACAGATTCCGATGCTACACTCCAGGTTTACTGTATCCCTTGGACCTTCTTCTTGACGATGAAACACAGAAATTTAATCGGAATTAAATACAAAAGGCACAATGCCGACTTAAGGACAAGAAGACTGACCATTCTTTCTGACTATGTTTTGAACCATTCCTCTGACACTAGTTACAGATTCCGATGCTTCACTTCAGGTTTACTGTATCCCTCTGACCTTCTTATTGACGATGAAACACAGAAATTGCATCGGAATTAAATACAAAAGGCACAATGCCGACTTAAGTACAAGAAGACTGTATCTTCTTACTGTCTATGTTTTGAAATATTCCTGTGACACTAGTTACTGATTCCGATGCTTCACTCCAGATTTACTGTATTACTTGGACCTTCTTATTGACGATGAAATACAGAAATAGCATCGGAATTAACTACAAAAGGCACAATGCCGACTTAAGGACAAGAAGACTGACTCTTCTTACTGACTATGTTTTGAACCATTCCTGTGACACTAGTTATAGATTCCGATGCTTGACTTCAAGTTTACAGTATCCCTTGGACTTTCTTATTGACGATGAAACACAGATATTGCATCGGAATTTAATACGAAAAGCACAATGCCGTCTCAAGTACAAGAAGACTGACTCTTCTTAATGTCAATGCTTTGAGCCATACCTGTGACACTAGTTATAGATTCCGATGCTTCACTTCAGGTTTACTGTATCCCTCTGACCTTCTTATTGTCGATCAAACACATAAATTGCATTGGAATTAAATACAAAATGCACAATGCCGACTTAAGAACTAGAAGACTGACTCTTCTTACTGACTACGCTTTGAACCATTTCTGTGACACTAGTTATAGATCCCGATGCTTCACTTCAGTGTTACTGTATCCCTCTGATCATCTTATTGACGATGAAACACAGAAATTGCATCGGAATCAAATACAAAAGGCACAATGCCGACTTAAGTACAAGAAGACTGACTCTTCTTACTGTCTATGTTTTGAACCATTCCTGTGACACTAGTTATAGATTCCGATGCTTCACGTAAGGTTTACTGTATCCCTTGGACCTTCTCATTGACGATGAAACACAGAAATTGCATCGGAATTAAATACAATAGGCACAATGCCGACTTAAGTACAAGAAGACTGACTCTTCCTACTGACTATGTTTTGAACCATTCCTGTGACACTAGTTTTAGAATCCGATGATTCACTTCATGTTTACTGTATCCCTCTGACCTTATTGACGATGAAACACAGATAGAGCACCGGAATTAAATACAAAAGGCACAATGCCGACTTAAGTACATGAAGACCGACTCTTCTTACTGACTATGTTTTGAACCATTCCTGTGACACTAGTTATAGGTTCCGATGCTTCACTCCAGGTTTACTGTATCCCTTGGACCTTCTTAATGACGATGAAACACAGAAAATGCATCGGAATTAAATACAAGCGGCATAATGCCGACTTAAGAACAAGAAGACTGACTCTTCTTACTGACTATGTTTTGAACCATTCCTGTGACACTAGTTATAGATTCCGATGCTTCACTTCAGGTTTACTGTATACCTCTGACCTTCTTATTGTCGATGAAGCACTGATATTGCTTCGGTATTAAAGAGATTAGGCAAATATGCCGACTTAAGTACAAGAAGACAACGTCTTCTTACTGACTATGTTTTGAACCATTCCTTTGACACTAGTTATAGATTCCGATGCTTCACTTCAGGTTTACTGTATCCCTTGGACCTTCTTATTGACGATGAAACACAGAAATTGCATCGGAATTAAATACACAAGGCACAATGCAGACTTAAGTACATGAAGACTGACTCTTCTTACTGACTATGTTTTGAACCATTCCTGTGACACTAGTTATAGATTCCGACGCTTCACTTCAGGTTTACTGTATCCCTCTGACCT